>NC_069737.1:16913362-16940862 GCF_027358585.1 Pangasianodon hypophthalmus | reverse complement strand
TGTTTACAGCGTCATGTTGCATTAGAAAGAGTGCGAGTCGTTACACAGACGTGAGAGCGAGCGCCGACCGAGCCGTAAACGTGTCCCCCCTCCTCACCGACACAGAACTCAATATGGTGCTTTTATAGACTCTGTTTCCACACAGCACCTCCGGGATGAGGGCCTGAGACGCTTTTGTGAGGCAGGAGGCAATAAAGACCAGGGGACAGAGACAGAGTGAGAGAGAGAGAGAGCGAGAGAGAGAGAGAGAAAGTTTGCTCTTTGGCCCTACATGAATAACAATGCTCATTGTGTGAGTCCTCCAGTGAAAGAGCAGGAAAAGAAAAGAAAGCGAGAGAAAGAGAGCTGATAATTAAATGAGTGTGGATCAGGTGACAGATGCTGCTGCACATTCCACCGTCGCTAAAAAGCACAATGTGTCTGAGAGAGAGAGAGAGAGAGAGAGAGAGAGAGAGAGAGAGAGAGATCTGGGTGGCGACCCACCTGCTGAGCTTTTCTCTGTCCTGTCCGGAAAAAAGGAAAAGGTCAACATTTATTACTCAACACACACACACACACACACACAGAGTGACACAGTGACTTCTGATGGAGCCGTAACATCATATATACAGTATTGTCACTGAGCATCATCATCATCATCATCATCATCAGTGTGATGAGGTACAAACTGTGCAAGTCTCAGGCACATGTGACTCTCTGCTTTGTAGGAACATCAGTACTCTCAGTACAGTGTGTGCAGTTTTCTGAGGAAATTAGCAGTAAGTTTTACTGAGCGTGTTGGAGACTCACACTCACACTCACACTCACACTCTTCTGCTTTTCACAGCTAAACCCAGCAGCCTTCATCATCCTTTCATCTGAAACCTGCACGGCTACCTAACATGCTGCTTTCCTTACAGACGTACAATCATTTTTCTGTAACAGTGAATTTTTTGTTGGAAAAATAATGTTTCAGTAACAGTGACAGCGAGGAAAATCCCTTTCTACATATTCTACAAATTCTAAATAAATATTATACTCAGATTTAAACCAGAGAATTAAAAGGGAGATGTAAACGCTCTCTCACTTTTACCAGACTGCACGTTTTAATGTTGAGGGGGATAAAAGAACAAAACACAAGGAAGGAGAGAGAGATCAAAAAAAAAATAAACAGGCTGAGAAATATCAGAAGGGAAAGAAAGAAAGAAAGAAAGAAAGAAAGAAAAACACAAGTGAGGGGAGAGAGAGAGCGAGAGAGAGATAGAGAGAGAGAGAGAGAGAAATAAGATCAGAAAAAGAAAAAAAACTAAGCACAAGGGAGGAAGAGAAAAAGTAACAGAAAATCTCAGAAAATGATAGTGTGTGTGTGTGTGTGTGTGTGTGTGTGTGTGTGTGTGTGTGAGTGCACGCTTGAATTACAAACACCTCAAAAACACACACTGAATCATTTTCATCAAACAACTTGATAGAATGTGGTTCTAGCGACGGTTCTAGCGAGGGTTCTAGCGGGGGTTCTAGTGACGGTTCTAGCGAGGGTTCTAGCAAGGGTTCTAGCGAGAGTACTAGCAAGGGTTCTAGCTGGGGTTCTAGCGAGGGTTCTAGCGGGGGTTCTAGTGACGGTTATAGCGAGGGTTCTAGCAAGGGTTCTAGCTGGGGTTCTAGCGAGGGTTCTAGCGGGGGTTCTAGTGACGGTTATAGCAGGGGTTCTAGCGAGGGTTCTAGCGGGGTTCTAGTGACGGTTATAGCAGGGGTTCTAGCGAGGGTTCTAGCGAGGGTTCTAGCGAGGGTTCTGGAGCATCAGTCAGGTACCTGATAGTGCACTACATCTCACTGAGTGAACACACCACAACACTAACACTACACAACTCTACACACATGTAGTGTTAATGTGTTTCTGAGTCTTGTGAAGCATTAGTGTGTGTTACATCGTATTAGTGTGTGTGTGAGACCATGTTTGAGTGTGTTAATGTGTGTTACAGCTTGTTAGTGTGTGTGTGAGAGAGACCATGATCAAGTGTGTTAGTGTGTGTTACAGTGTGTTGTGTGTGTGTTACAGTGCATGTGAGTGTGTTAGAGTGTGTGTGTGTGTCTGCTGTGTGTGTGTTACTGTGTGTGAGTGTGACTGATGTGTAAAGTTTAGTGTTGTGGTAGCGCAGTGTGCACCTGCTAAATTTTCCTTTTTGTGTGTGTAAATGCCCTATAAAGTGCACATAATGAAACCGTGTGTGTGTGTCTGTGTGTGTGTGTGAGAAAGCGTGTCTAAGTGCATTAGTGTGTGTGTGTGTTTATGTCTTTACGCGGCCGCAGCTCAGCGCTGGAGGAATTCCTCACACTCCTTTGTTGAGGAAATACGATTAGCAGGCGCTGTAATTGCGTTAGCGCCCTGAGTGCAAAAAAGAGCGCCGTCCAGATCAAACCTGTTCACACACACACACACACACGTATACACACAAACACACACACTTTTACACACACGTCGTCTGGACTGAGACACGACCCGTAAACACCCTGCTCATCAGACAAAAGGGAAGTGGATAAAGGAGGGGAGAGAGACAGGGCCGTGTGAGAGAGAGACAGAGCAGGGTGAGAGAGAGAGACAGGGCAGGGTGAGAGAGAGAGACAGGGCAGGGTGAGAGAGAGACAGGGCCGTGTGAGAGAGAGACAGAGCAGGGTGAGAGAGAGAGACAGGGCAGGGAGAGAGAGAGAGACAGGGCAGGGTGAGAGAGAGACAG
The DNA here is from genome assembly GCF_027358585.1 of Pangasianodon hypophthalmus. NCBI lineage: Eukaryota > Metazoa > Chordata > Actinopteri > Siluriformes > Pangasiidae > Pangasianodon > Pangasianodon hypophthalmus. Next base: position 16,938,151 of record NC_069737.1, on the reverse strand, counting down.
GGCCGTGTGAGAGAGAGACAGGGCCGTGTGAGAGAGAGAGACAGGGCAGGGTGAGAGAGAGAGACAGGGCAGGGTGAGAGAGAGACAGGGCCGTGTGAGAGAGAGAGACAGGGCAGGGTGAGAGAGAGAGAGACAGGGCAGGGTGAGAGAGAGAGAGAGGGCAGGGTGAGAGAGAGAGACAGAGCAGGGTGAGAGAGAGACAGGGCCGTGTGAGAGAGAGACAGGGCAGGGTGAGAGAGGGAGACAGGGCAGGGTGAGAGAGAGACAGGGCCATGTGAGAGAGAGACAGGGCCGTGTGAGAGAGAGACAGGGCAGGGTGTGAGAGAGAGACAGAGCAGGGTGAGAGAGAGAGACAGGGCAGGGTGAGAGAGAGAGACAGAGCAGGGTGAGAGAGAGACAGGGCCGTGTGAGAGAGAGACAGGGCAGGGAGAGAGAGAGAGACAGGGCTGTGTGAGAGAGAGACAGGGCCGTGTGAGAGAGAGACAGGGCCGTGTGAGAGAGAGAGACAGGGCAGGGTGAGAGAGAGAGACAGGGCTGGGTGAGAGAGAGACAGGGCGGGGTGAGAGAGAGACAGGGCCATGTGAGAGAGAGACAGGGCCGTGTGAGAGAGAGACAGGGCCGTGTGAGAGAGAGAGACAGGGCAGGGTGAGAGAGAGAGACAGGGCTGGGTGAGAGAGAGACAGGGCAGGGTGAGAGAGAGAGACAGGGCGGGGTGAGAGAGAGACAGGGCGGGGTGAGAGAGAGACAGGGCCATGTGAGAGAGAGAGACAGAGCAGGGTGTAAGAGAGAGACAGGGCCGTGTGAGAGAGAGAGAGACAGAGCAGGGTGAGAGAGAGACAGGGCCGTGTGAGAGAGAGACAGGGCAGGGAGAGAGAGAGAGACAGGGCAGGGTGAGAGAGAGAGACAGAGCAGGGTGAGAGAGAGACAGGGCCGTGTGAGAGAGAGACAGGGCAGGGAGAGAGAGAGAGACAGGGCAGGGTGAGAGAGAGACAGGGCCGTGTGAGAGAGAGAGACAGGGCAGGGTGAGAGAGAGAGAGAGGGCGGGGTGAGAGAGAGACAGGGCGGGGTGAGAGAGAGACAGGGCCGTGTGAGAGAGAGAGACAGAGCAGGGTGTAAGAGAGAGACAGGGCAGGGTGAGAGAGAGAGACAGAGCAGGGTGAGAGAGAGACAGGGCCGTGTGAGAGAGAGACAGGGCAGGGAGAGAGAGAGAGACAGGGCAGGGTGAGAGAGAGAGACAGAGCAGGGTGAGAGAGAGACAGGGCCATGTGTGAGAGAGAGACAGGGCAGGGAGAGAGAGAGAGACAGGGCTGTGTGAGAGAGAGACAGGGCCGTGTGAGAGAGAGAGACAGGGCAGGGTGAGAGAGAGAGACAGAGCAGGGTGAGAGAGAGACAGGGCCGTGTGAGAGAGAGACAGGGCAGGGAGAGAGAGAGAGACAGGGCAGGGTGAGAGAGAGAGACAGAGCAGGGTGAGAGAGAGACAGGGCCGTGTGAGAGAGAGACAGGGCAGGGAGAGAGAGAGAGACAGGGCAGGGTGAGAGAGAGAGACAGAGCAGGGTGAGAGAGAGACAGGGCCGTGTGAGAGAGAGACAGGGCAGGGAGAGAGAGAGAGACAGGGCTGTGTGAGAGAGAGACAGGGCCGTGTGAGAGAGAGAGACAGGGCAGGGTGAGAGAGAGAGACAGGGCGGGGTGAGAGAGAGACAGGGCGGGGTGAGAGAGAGACAGGGCCGTGTGAGAGAGAGAGACAGGGCAGGGTGTAAGAGAGAGACAGGGCAGGGTGAGAGAGAGAGACAGAGCAGGGTGAGAGAGAGACAGGGCCGTGTGAGAGAGAGACAGGGCAGGGAGAGAGAGAGAGACAGGGCAGGGTGAGAGAGAGAGACAGAGCAGGGTGAGAGAGAGACAGGGCCGTGTGAGAGAGAGACAGGGCAGGGAGAGAGAGAGAGACAGGGCTGTGTGAGAGAGAGACAGGGCCGTGTGAGAGAGAGACAGGGCTGTGTGAGAGAGAGACAGGGCCGTGTGAGAGAGAGAGACAGGGCAGGGTGAGAGAGAGACAGGGCAGGGTGAGAGAGAGAGACAGGGCCGTGTGAGAGAGTGACAGGGCAGGGAGAGAGAGTGACAGGGCAGGGTAAGAGAGAGAGACAGAGCGGGGTGAGAGAGAGAGACAGGGCCGTGTGAGAGAGAGACAGGGCAGGGTAAGAGAGAGAGACAGAGCGGGGTGAGAGAGAGACAGGGCCGGGTGAGAGGGAGACAGGGCCGTGTGAGAGAGAGACAGGGCCGTGTGAGAGAGAGAGACAGAGCAGGGTGTAAGAGAGAGACAGGGCGGGGTGAGAGAGAGACAGGGCCGTGTGAGAGAGAGAGACAGAGCAGGGTGTAAGAGAGAGACAGGGCAGGGTGAGAGAGAGACAGGGCCGTGTGAGAGAGAGAGACAGAGCAGGGTGTAAGAGAGAGACAGGGCAGGGTGAGAGAGAGACAGGGCAGGGTGAGAGAGAGACAGGGCCGTGTGAGAGAGAGAGACAGAGCAGGGTGTAAGAGAGAGACAGGGCCGTGTGAGAGAGAGACAGGGCAGGGTGAGAGAGAGACAGGGCAGGGTGAGAGAGAGACAGGGCAGGGTGTAAGAGAGAGACAGGGCCGTGTGAGAGAGAGACAGGGCAGGGTGAGAGAGAGACAGGGCCGTGTGAGAGAGAGAGACAGAGCAGGGTGTAAGAGAGAGACAGAGCAGGGTGTAAGAGAGAGACAGGGCCGTGTGAGAGAGAGACAGGGCAGGGTGAGAGAGAGACAGAGCAGGGTGTAAGAGAGAGACAGAGCAGGGTGTAAGAGAGAGACAGGGCAGGGTGAGAGAGAGACAGGGCAGAAAGAGAGAGAGACAGGGCAGGGTGAGAGAGAGAGACAGAGCAGGGTGTAAGAGAGAGACAGAGCAGGGTGTAAGAGAGAGACAGGGCCGTGTGAGAGAGAGACAGGGCAGGGTGAGAGAGAGACAGAGCAGGGTGTAAGAGAGAGACAGAGCAGGGTGTAAGAGAGAGACAGGGCAGGGTGAGAGAGAGACAGGGCCGTGTGAGAGAGAGACAGGGCAGGGTGAGAGAGAGAGACAGGGCAGGGTGAGAGAGAGACAGGGCAGAAAGAGAGAGAGAAAGAGAGAGAGAGAGACAGGGCCCTGTCACCCCACCCTGTCTCTCTCTCACACCCTGCCCTGTCTCTCTCTCTCTCTCTCTCTTTCTTTCTCATGGTTCAGTAGTACACTGAGAGTGATGTAGTTCTGATGTTTTTATGAATGAAGTTGTACTGAACGGTGCGAGCGCTGTGACGCTGTGTGTTTGAGCTGAATAAACACTTAGAAACACTTAGAAACACTGGGACTGTGACATTTATGCGCCTGACACGCAGCTGAGTGCAGATCCGGTTCTCACGCGCTCATCAGCAGGAAGTAGGCCATTTCACGCGCTCATCAGTCCCACTGTTCTCCCCGTGAGCGCGCGGATCGAGCTGTTTCTCCTGGTGTGGTTCTGTGTGAATCCGGTGTGTGTGTGTGTGTGTGTGTGTGTGTGAGAGAGAGAGAGAGGGAGAGAGAATGCGGGGTTGACCCGCGTCACAACCGAATTACGCATGCGTGATAATGCGCTCTATTAACCGTATGTAAAACAGCGACATTCACGCGAGCTCATGTGTGTCTGCGCGCGAGCTCCCGAGCTTTAAAACCGCGATTCGACACGCAGATTAAACACACTCCAGCTCTGACACGTGACACGCGCGTGAATACACAAAGAGCCGCTGCGCGAGAGCCATGCATATAGGGTTATATTTATAGTGTGTGTGTGTGTGTGTGTGTGTGTGTGTGTGTGTTTGATAGGCTCTTGCAGTCACGCTTTAACACTTACAATTAACAGGTCTTCAGTATTTTGAAAGGTTTGATCTAGAACGCAAAAGGATTCTTATAGACGGTGTGTGTGTGAGTGTTAGAAGCTCTTATAGACGGTGTGTGTGAGTTAGAAGCTCTTATAGACGGTGTGTGTGAGTTAGAAGCTCTTATAGACGGTGTGTGTGAGTTAGAAGCTCTTATAGACGGTGTGTGTGAGTTAGAAGCTCTTATAGACGGTGTGTGTGAGTTAGAAGCTCTTATAGACGGTGTGTGAGTGTTAGAAGCTCTTATAGACGGTGTGTGTGAGTTAGAAGCTCTTATAGACGGTGTGTGTGTGAGTGTTAGAAGCTCTTATAGACGGTGTGTGAGTGTTAGAAGCTCTTATAGACGGTGTGTGTGAGTTAGAAGCTCTTATAGACGGTGTGTGTGTGAGTGTTAGAAGCTCTTATAGACGGTGTGTGTGAGTTAGAAGCTCTTATAGACGGTGTGTGTGTGCGTGTTAGAAGCTCTTATAGACGGTGTGTGTGAGTGTTAGAAGCTCTTATAGACGGTGTGTGTGAGTTAGAAGCTCTTATAGACGGTGTGTGTGTGTGTGTTAGAAGCTCTTATAGACGGTGTGTGTGTGTTAGAAGCTCTTATAGACGGTGTGTGTGAGTTAGAAGCTCTTATAGACGGTGTGTGTGAGTTAGAAGCTCTTATAGACGGTGTGTGTGTGTTAGAAGCTCTTATAGACCGTGTGTGTGAGTTAGAAGCTCTTATAGACGGTGTGTGTGTGTGTGTGTGTGTGTGTGTTAGAAGCTCTTATAGACGGTGTGTGTGTGTGTGTGTGTGTGTGTTAGAAGCTCTTATAGACGGTGTGTGTGTGTGTGTGTGTGTGTTAGAAGCTCTTATAGACGGTGTGTGTGTGTTAGAAGCTCTTATAGACGGTGTGTGTGTGTTAGAAGCTCTTATAGACGGTGTGTGAGTGTTAGAAGCTCTTATAGACGGTGTGTGTGAGTTAGAAGCTCTTATAGACGGTGTGTGTGTGTTAGAAGCTCTTATAGACGGCGTGTGTGTGTGTGTGTTAGAAGCTCTTATAGACGGTGTGTGTGTGTTAGAAGCTCTTATAGACGGTGTGTGTGTGTGTGTGTGTGTGTGTGTGTGTGTTAGAAGCTCTTATAGACGGTGTGTGTGTGTGTTAGAAGCTCTTATAGACGGTGTGTGTGTGTTAGAAGCTCTTATAGACGGTGTGTGAGTGTTAGAAGCTCTTATAGACGGTGTGTGTGAGTTAGAAGCTCTTATAGACGGTGTGTGTGTGTTAGAAGCTCTTATAGACGGTGTGTGTGTGTGAGTGTTAGAAGCTCTTATAGACGGCGTGTGTGTGTGAGTGTTAGAAGCTCTTATAGACGGTGTGTGTGTGTGTGTTAGAAGCTCTTATAGACGGTGTGTGTGTGTGTGTTAGAAGCTCTTATAGACGGTGTGTGTGTGTGTGTTAGAAGCTCTTATAGACGGTGTGTGTGTGTTAGAAGCTCTTATAGACGGTGTGTGTGTGTGTGTTAGAAGCTCTTATAGACGGTGTGTGTGTGTGTGTTAGAAGCTCTTATAGATGGTGTGTGTGTGTGTGTTAGAAGCTCTTATAGACGATGTGTGAGTGTTAGAAGCTCTTATAGACGGTGTGTGTGTGTTAGAAGCTCTTATAGACGGTGTGTGTGTGTTAGAAGCTCTTATAGACGGTGTGTGTGTGAGTGTTAGAAGCTCTTATAGACGGTGTGTGTGTGTTAGAAGCTCTTATAGACGGTGTGTGTGTGTTAGAAGCTCTTATAGACGGTGTGTGTGTGAGTGTTAGAAGCTCTTATAGACGGTGTGTGTGTGTGTGTTAGAAGCTCTTATAGACGGTGTGTGTGTGTGTTAGAAGCTCTTATAGACGGTGTGTGTGTTAGAAGCTCTTATAGACGGTGTGTGTGTGTGTGTTAGAAGCTCTTATAGACGGTGTGTGTGTGTGTTAGAAGCTCTTATAGACGGTGTGTGTGTGTGTGTTAGAAGCTCTTATAGACGGTGTGTGTGAGTTAGAAGCTCTTATAGACGGTGTGTGTGTGTGTGTTAGAAGCTCTTATAGACGGTGTGTGTGTGTTAGAAGCTCTTATAGACGGTGTGTGTGTGTGTGTTAGAAGCTCTTATAGACGGTGTGAGTGTGTTAGAAGCTCTTATAGACGGTGTGTGTGAGTTAGAAGCTCTTATAGACGGTGTGTGTGTGTTAGAAGCTCTTATAGACCGTGTGTGTGTGTTAGAAGCTCTTATAGACGGTGTGTGAGTGTTAGAAGCTCTTATAGACGGTGTGTGTGTGAGTGTTAGAAGCTCTTATAGACGGTGTGTGTGTGTGTTAGAAGCTCTTATAGATGGTGTGTGTGAGTGTTAGAAGCTCTTATAGACGATGTGTGTGTGTTAGAAGCTCTTATAGACAGTGTGTGTGTGTGTGTTAGAAGCTCTTATAGACGATGTGTGAGTGTTAGAAGCTCTTATAGACGGTGTGTGTGTGTTAGAAGCTCTTATAGACGGTGTGTGTGTGTGTTAGAAGCTCTTATAGACGATGTGTGAGTGTTAGAAGCTCTTATAGACGGTGTGTGTGTGTTAGAAGCTCTTATAGACGGTGTGTGTGAGTGTTAGAAGCTCTTATAGACGGTGTGTGTGAGTTAGAAGCTCTTATAGACGGTGTGTGTGTGTTAGAAGCTCTTATAGACGGTGTGTGTGTGTGTGTTAGAAGCTCTTATAGACGGTGTGTGTGTGTGTTAGAAGCTCTTATAGACGGTGTGTGTGAGTGTTAGAAGCTCTTATAGACGGTGTGTGTGAGTTAGAAGCTCTTATAGACGGTGTGTGTGTGTTAGAAGCTCTTATAGACGGTGTGTGTGTGTGTGTTAGAAGCTCTTATAGACGGTGTGTGTGTGTGTTAGAAGCTCTTATAGACGGTGTGTGAGTGTTAGAAGCTCTTATAGACGGTGTGTGTGTGAGTGTGTTAGAAGCTCTTATAGACGGTGTGTGAGTGTTAGAAGCTCTTATAGACGGTGTGTGAGTGTTAGAAGCTCTTATAGACGGTGTGTGTGTGTTAGAAGCTCTTATAGACGGTGTGTGTGTGTGTGTGTTAGAAGCTCTTATAGACGGTGTGTGAGTGTTAGAAGCTCTTATAGACGGTGTGTGTGAGTTAGAAGCTCTTATAGACGGTGTGTGTGTGTGTGTTAGAAGCTCTTATAGACGGTGTGTGAGTGTTAGAAGCTCTTATAGACGGTGTGTGTGTGTTAGAAGCTCTTATAGACGGTGTGTGTGAGTTAGAAGCTCTTATAGACGGTGTGTGTGTGTGTGTTAGAAGCTCTTATAGACGGTGTGTGAGTGTGTTAGAAGCTCTTATAGACGGTGTGTGTGAGTGTTAGAAGCTCTTATAGACGGTGTGTGAGTGTTAGAAGCTCTTATAGACGGTGTGTGTGTGTGTTAGAAGCTCTTATAGACGGTGTGTGTGTGTTAGAAGCTCTTATAGACGGTGTGTGTGTGTGTTAGAAGCTCTTATAGACGGTGTGTGTGTGTGTTAGAAGCTCTTATAGACGGTGTGTGTGTGAGTGTTAGAAGCTCTTATAGACGGTGTGTGTGTTAGAAGCTCTTATAGACGGTGTGTGTGTGAGTGTTAGAAGCTCTTATAGACGGTGTGTGAGTGTTAGAAGCTCTTATAGACGGTGTGTGTGTGTTAGAAACTCTTATAGACGGTGTGTGTGTGTTAGAAGCTCTTATAGACGGTGTGTGTGTGTGAGTGTTAGAAGCTCTTATAGACGGTGTGTGAGTGTTAGAAGCTCTTATAGACGGTGTGTGTGTGAGTGTTAGAAGCTCTTATAGACGGTGTGTGTGTGTGTTAGAAGCTCTTATAGACGGTGTGTGTGTGTTAGAAGCTCTTATAGACGGTGTGTGAGTGTTAGAAGCTCTTATAGACGGTGTGTGTGTGTTAGAAGCTCTTATAGACGGTGTGTGTGTGTTAGAAGCTCTTATAGACGGTGTGTGTGTGTGAGTGTTAGAAGCTCTTATAGACGGTGTGTGTGTGTGTGTTAGAAGCTCTTATAGACGGTGTGTGTGTGTGTTAGAAGCTCTTATAGACGGTGTGTGTGTGTGTGTTAGAAGCTCTTATAGACGGTGTGTGTGAGTTAGAAGCTCTTATAGACGGTGTGTGTGTGTGTGTTAGAAGCTCTTATAGACGGTGTGTGTGTGTTAGAAGCTCTTATAGACGGTGTGTGTGTGTGAGTTAGAAGCTCTTATAGACGGTGTGAGTGTGTTAGAAGCTCTTATAGACGGTGTGTGTGAGTTAGAAGCTCTTATAGACCGTGTGTGTGTGTTAGAAGCTCTTATAGACGGTGTGTGAGTGTTAGAAGCTCTTATAGACGGTGTGTGTGTGTGTGTTAGAAGCTCTTATAGACGGTGTGTGAGTGTTAGAAGCTCTTATAGACGGTGTGTGTGAGTGTTAGAAGCTCTTATAGACGGTGTGTGTGTGAGTGTTAGAAGCTCTTATAGACGGTGTGTGTGTGAGTGTTAGAAGCTCTTATAGACGGTGTGTGTGAGTTAGAAGCTCTTATAGACGGTGTGTGTGTGTTAGAAGCTCTTATAGACGGTGTGTGTGTGTGTTAGAAGCTCTTATAGATGGTGTGTGTGAGTGTTAGAAGCTCTTATAGACGATGTGTGTGTGTTAGAAGCTCTTATAGACAGTGTGTGTGTGTGTGTTAGAAGCTCTTATAGACGATGTGTGAGTGTTAGAAGCTCTTATAGACGGTGTGTGTGTGTTAGAAGCTCTTATAGACGGTGTGTGTGTGTGTTAGAAGCTCTTATAGACGATGTGTGAGTGTTAGAAGCTCTTATAGACGGTGTGTGTGTGTTAGAAGCTCTTATAGACGGTGTGTGTGAGTGTTAGAAGCTCTTATAGACGGTGTGTGTGAGTTAGAAGCTCTTATAGACGGTGTGTGTGTGTTAGAAGCTCTTATAGACGGTGTGTGTGTGTTAGAAGCTCTTATAGACGGTGTGTGTGTGTGTGTTAGAAGCTCTTATAGACGGTGTGTGTGTGTGTTAGAAGCTCTTATAGACGGTGTGTGAGTGTTAGAAGCTCTTATAGACGGTGTGTGTGTGAGTGTGTTAGAAGCTCTTATAGACGGTGTGTGTGTGTTAGAAGCTCTTATAGACGGTGTGTGAGTGTTAGAAGCTCTTATAGACGGTGTGTGAGTGTTAGAAGCTCTTATAGACGGTGTGTGTGTGTTAGAAGCTCTTATAGACGGTGTGTGTGTGTGTGTTAGAAGCTCTTATAGACGGTGTGTGAGTGTTAGAAGCTCTTATAGACGGTGTGTGTGAGTTAGAAGCTCTTATAGACGGTGTGTGTGTGTGTGTTAGAAGCTCTTATAGACGGTGTGTGAGTGTTAGAAGCTCTTATAGACGGTGTGTGTGTGTTAGAAGCTCTTATAGACGGTGTGTGTGAGTTAGAAGCTCTTATAGACGGTGTGTGTGTGTGTGTTAGAAGCTCTTATAGACGGTGTGTGAGTGTGTTAGAAGCTCTTATAGACGGTGTGTGTGAGTGTTAGAAGCTCTTATAGACGGTGTGTGAGTGTTAGAAGCTCTTATAGACGGTGTGTGTGTGTGTTAGAAGCTCTTATAGACGGTGTGTGTGTGTTAGAAGCTCTTATAGACGGTGTGTGTGTGTGTTAGAAGCTCTTATAGACGGTGTGTGTGTGTGTTAGAAGCTCTTATAGACGGTGTGTGTGTGAGTGTTAGAAGCTCTTATAGACGGTGTGTGTGTTAGAAGCTCTTATAGACGGTGTGTGTGTGAGTGTTAGAAGCTCTTATAGACGGTGTGTGAGTGTTAGAAGCTCTTATAGACGGTGTGTGTGTGTTAGAAACTCTTATAGACGGTGTGTGTGTGTTAGAAGCTCTTATAGACGGTGTGTGTGTGTGAGTGTTAGAAGCTCTTATAGACGGTGTGTGAGTGTTAGAAGCTCTTATAGACGGTGTGTGTGTGTGTTAGAAGCTCTTATAGACGGTGTGTGTGTGAGTGTTAGAAGCTCTTATAGACGGTGTGTGTGTGTGTTAGAAGCTCTTATAGACGGTGTGTGTGTGTTAGAAGCTCTTATAGACGGTGTGTGAGTGTTAGAAGCTCTTATAGACGGTGTGTGTGTGTTAGAAACTCTTATAGACGGTGTGTGTGTGTTAGAAGCTCTTATAGACGGTGTGTGTGTGTGAGTGTTAGAAGCTCTTATAGACGGTGTGTGAGTGTTAGAAGCTCTTATAGACGGTGTGTGTGTGAGTGTTAGAAGCTCTTATAGACGGTGTGTGTGTGAGTGTTAGAAGCTCTTATAGACGGTGTGTGTGTGTGTTAGAAGCTCTTATAGACGGTGTGTGTGTGAGTGTTAGAAGCTCTTATAGACGGTGTGTGTGTGTGTTAGAAGCTCTTATAGACGGTGTGTGTGTGTGTTAGAAGCTCTTATAGACGGTGTGTGTGTTAGAAGCTCTTATAGACGGTGTGTGAGTGTTAGAAGCTCTTATAGACGGTGTGTGAGTGTTAGAAGCTCTTATAGACGGTGTGTGTGAGTTAGAAGCTCTTATAGACGGTGTGTGTGTGTGTGTTAGAAGCTCTTATAGACGGTGTGTGAGTGTTAGAAGCTCTTATAGACGGTGTGTGTGTGTGAGTTAGAAGCTCTTATAGACGGTGTGTGAGTGTTAGAAGCTCTTATAGATGGTGTGTGTGTGTTAGAAGCTCTTATAGACGGTGTGTGTGTGTGTGTTAGAAGCTCTTATAGACGGTGTGTGTGAGTGTTAGAAGCTCTTATAGACGGTGTGTGTGTGTGTTAGAAGCTCTTATAGACGGTGTGTGTGAGTGTTAGAAGCTCTTATAGACGGTGTGTGTGAGTGTTAGAAGCTCTTATAGACGGTGTGTGAGTGTTAGAAGCTCTTATAGACGGTGTGTGTGTGTTAGAAGCTCTTATAGACGATGTGTGTGAGTGTTAGAAGCTCTTATAGACGGTGTGTGTGAGTGTTAGAAGCTCTTATAGACGGTGTGTGTGTGTTAGAAGCTCTTATAGACGGTGTGTGTGTGTGTTAGAAGCTCTTATAGACGGTGTGTAAGTGTTAGAAGCTCTTATAGACGGTGTGTGTGTGTGTTAGAAGCTCTTATAGATGGTGTGTGTGTGTTAGAAGCTCTTATAGACGGTGTGTGTGTGTATTAGAAGCTCTTATAGACGGGGTGTGTGTGTGTTAGAAGCTCTTATAGACGGTGTGTGTGTGAGTGTTAGAAGCTCTTATAGACGGTGTGTGTGTGAGTGTTAGAAGCTCTTATAGACGGTGTGTGTGTGTGAGTGTGTTAGAAGCTCTTATAGACGGTGTGTGTGAGTTAGAAGCTCTTATAGACGGTGTGTGTGTGTTAGAAGCTCTTATAGACGGTGTGTGTGAGTGTTAGAAGCTCTTATAGACGGTGTGTGTGTGTGTGTGTGTTAGAAGCTCTTATAGACGGTGTGTGAGTGTTAGAAGCTCTTATAGACGGTGTGTGTGTGTGTGTTAGAAGCTCTTATAGACGGTGTGTGTGTGTGTGTTAGAAGCTCTTATAGACGATGTGTGTGTGTTAGAAGCTCTTATAGACGGTGTGTGAGTGTTAGAAGCTCTTATAGACGGTGTGTGTGTTAGAAGCTCTTATAGACGGTGTGTGTGTGTGTTAGAAGCTCTTATAGACGGTGTGTGTGTGTGTTAGAAGCTCTTATAGACGGTGTGTGTGTGTTAGAAGCTCTTATAGATGGTGTGTGTGAGTTAGAAGCTCTTATAGACGGTGTGTGAGTGTTAGAAGCTCTTATAGACCGTGTGTGTGTGTTAGAAGCTCTTATAGACGGTGTGTGTGTGTTAGAAGCTCTTATAGACGGTGTGTGTGAGTGTTAGAAGCTCTTATAGACGGTGTGTGAGTGTTAGAAGCTCTTATAGACGGTGTGTGTGTGAGTGTTAGAAGCTCTTATAGACGGTGTGTGTGTGTGTTAGAAGCTCTTATAGACGGTGTGTGTGAGTGTTAGAAGCTCTTATAGACGGTGTGTGTGTGTGTGTGTTAGAAGCTCTTATAGACGGTGTGTATGAGTTAGAAGCTCTTATAGACGGTGTGTGTGTGTTAGAAGCTCTTATAGACGGTGTGTGTGAGTGTTAGAAGCTCTTATAGACGGTGTGTGTGAGTTAGAAGCTCTTATAGACGGTGTGTGAGTGTTAGAAGCTCTTATAGACGGTGTGTGTGTGTTAGAAGCTCTTATAGACGGTGTGTGTGTGTGTGTTAGAAGCTCTTATAGACGGTGTGTGAGTGTTAGAAGCTCTTATAAACGGTGTGTGTGTGTGTGTTAGAAGCTCTTATAGACGGTGTGTGTGTGTGTTAGAAGCTCTTATAGACGGTGTGTGTGTGTTAGAAGCTCTTATAAACGGTGTGTGTGTGTGTGTTAGAAGCTCTTATAGACGGTGTGTGTGTGTGTTAGAAGCTCTTATAGACGGTGTGTGAGTGTTAGAAGCTCTTATAGACGGTGTGTGTGTGAGTGTGTTAGAAGCTCTTATAGACGGTGTGTGAGTGTTAGAAGCTCTTATAGACGGTGTGTGAGTGTTAGAAGCTCTTATAGACGGTGTGTGTGTGTTAGAAGCTCTTATAGACGGTGTGTGTGAGTTAGAAGCTCTTATAGACGGTGTGTGTGTGTGTGTTAGAAGCTCTTATAGACGGTGTGTGTGTGTGTGTTAGAAGCTCTTATAGACGGTGTGTGTGTGGGTTAGAAGCTCTTATAGACGGTGTGTGAGTGTTAGAAGCTCTTATAGACGGTGTGTGTGAGTTAGAAGCTCTTATAGACGGTGTGTGTGTGTGTGTTAGAAGCTCTTATAGACGGTGTGTGTGTGTGTTAGAAGCTCTTATAGACGGTGTGTGAGTGTTAGAAGCTCTTATAGACGGTGTGTGTGAGTGTTAGAAACTCTTATAGACGGTGTGTGTGAGTGTTAGAAGCTCTTATAGACGGTGTGTGTGTGTGTGTGTTAGAAGCTCTTATAGACGGTGTGTGAGTGTTAGAAGCTCTTATAGACGGTGTGTGTGTGTGTGTTAGAAGCTCTTATAGACGGTGTGTGTGTGTTAGAAGCTCTTATAGACGGTGTGTGAGTGTTAGAAGCTCTTATAGACGGTGTGTGTGTGTTAGAAACTCTTATAGACGGTGTGTGTGTGTTAGAAGCTCTTATAGACGGTGTGTGTGTGTTAGAAGCTCTTATAGACGGTGTGTGTGTGTGTGAGTTAGAAGCTCTTATCGACGGTGTGTGTGAGTTAGAAGCTCTTATCGACGGTGTGTGTGAGTTAGAAGCTCTTATAGACGGTGTGTGTGTGTGAGTGTGTTAGAAGCTCTTATAGACGGTGTGTGTGTGTGTTAGAAGCTCTTATAGACGGTGTGTGTGTGTGTTAGAAGCTCTTATAGACGGTGTGTGTGTGTGTGTGTTAGAAGCTCTTATAGACGGTGTGTGTGTGTTAGAAGCTCTTATAGACGGTGTGTGAGTGTTAGAAGCTCTTATAGACGGTGTGTGTGAGTGTGTTAGAAGCTCTTATAGACGGTGTGTGTGTGTGTGTGTTAGAAGCTCTTATAGACGGTGTGCGTGTGTGTGTTAGAAGCTCTTATAGACGGTGTGTGTGTGTGTGTTAGAAGCTCTTATAGACGGTGTGTGAGTGTTAGAAGCTCTTATAGACGGTGTGTGTGTGTTAGAAGCTCTTATAGACGGTGTGTGAGTGTTAGAAGCTCTTATAGACGGTGTGTGTGTGTTAGAAGCTCTTATAGACGGTGTGTGTGTGTTAGAAGCTCTTATAGACGGTGTGTGTGTGTGTTAGAAGCTCTTATAGACGGTGTGTGAGTGTTAGAAGCTCTTATAGACGGTGTGTGTGTGTTAGAAGCTCTTATAGACGGTGTGTGTGTGTTAGAAGCTCTTATAGACGGTGTGTGTGTGTGTGTGTTAGAAGCTCTTATAGACGGTGTGTGTGAGTTAGAAGCTCTTATAGACGGTGTGTGTGTGTGAGTGTGTTAGAAGCTCTTATAGACGGTGTGTGTGTGTTAGAAGCTCTTATAGACGGTGTGTGTGAGTGTTAGAAGCTCTTATAGACGGTGTGTGTGTGTTAGAAGCTCTTATAGACGGTGTGTGTGTGTTAGAAGCTCTTATAGACGGTGTGTGTGTGTGTGTGTTAGAAGCTCTTATAGACGGTGTGTGAGTGTTAGAAGCTCTTATAGACGGTGTGTGTGTGTGTGTTAGAAGCTCTTATAGACGGTGTGTGTGTGTTAGAAGCTCTTATAGACGGTGTGTGTGTGTGTTAGAAGCTCTTATAGACGGTGTGTGTGTGTGTGTTAGAAGCTCTTATAGACGGTGTGTGAGTGATAGAAGCTCTTATAGACGGTGTGTGTGTGTTAGAAGCTCTTATAGACGGTGTGTGTGTGTGTGTTAGAAGCTCTTATAGACGGTGTGTGTGTGTGTGTTAGAAGCTCTTATAGACGGTGTGTGTGTGTGTTAGAAGCTCTTATAGACGGTGTGTGAGTGTTAGAAGCTCTTATAGACGGTGTGTGAGTGTTAGAAGCTCTTATAGACGGTGTGTGAGTGTTAGAAGCTCTTATAGACGGTGTGTGTGTGTGTGTGTGTTAGAAGCTCTTATAGACGGTGTGTGTGTGTGTTAGAAGCTCTTATAGACGGTGTGTGAGTGTTAGAAGCTCTTATAGACGGTGTGTGTGTGAGTGTGTTAGAAGCTCTTATAGACGGTGTGTGAGTGTTAGAAGCTCTTATAGACGGTGTGTGAGTGTTAGAAGCTCTTATAGACGGTGTGTGTGTGTTAGAAGCTCTTATAGACGGTGTGTGTGAGTTAGAAGCTCTTATAGACGGTGTGTGTGTGTGTGTTAGAAGCTCTTATAGACGGTGTGTGTGTGTGTGTTAGAAGCTCTTATAGACGGTGTGTGTGTGGGTTAGAAGCTCTTATAGACGGTGTGTGAGTGTTAGAAGCTCTTATAGACGGTGTGTGTGAGTTAGAAGCTCTTATAGACGGTGTGTATGAGTTAGAAGCTCTTATAGACGGTGTGTGAGTGTTAGAAGCTCTTATAGACGGTGTGTGTGAGTTAGAAGCTCTTATAGACGGTGTGTGTGTGTGTGTTAGAAGCTCTTATAGACGGTGTGTGTGTGTGTTAGAAGCTCTTATAGACGGTGTGTGAGTGTTAGAAGCTCTTATAGACGGTGTGTGTGAGTGTTAGAAACTCTTATAGACGGTGTGTGTGAGTGTTAGAAGCTCTTATAGACGGTGTGTGTGTGTGTGTGTTAGAAGCTCTTATAGACGGTGTGTGAGTGTTAGAAGCTCTTATAGACGGTGTGTGTGTGTGTGTTAGAAGCTCTTATAGACGGTGTGTGTGTGTTAGAAGCTCTTATAGACGGTGTGTGAGTGTTAGAAGCTCTTATAGACGGTGTGTGTGTGTTAGAAACTCTTATAGACGGTGTGTGTGTGTTAGAAGCTCTTATAGACGGTGTGTGAGTGTTAGAAGCTCTTATAGACGGTGTGTGTGTGTGTGAGTTAGAAGCTCTTATCGACGGTGTGTGTGAGTTAGAAGCTCTTATAGACGGTGTGTGTGTGTGAGTGTGTTAGAAGCTCTTATAGACGGTGTGTGTGTGTGTTAGAAGCTCTTATAGACGGTGTGTGTGTGTGTTAGAAGCTCTTATAGACGGTGTGTGTGTGTGTGTGTTAGAAGCTCTTATAGACGGTGTGTGTGTGTTAGAAGCTCTTATAGACGGTGTGTGAGTGTTAGAAGCTCTTATAGACGGTGTGTGTGAGTGTGTTAGAAGCTCTTATAGACGGTGTGTGTGTGTGTGTGTTAGAAGCTCTTATAGACGGTGTGCGTGTGTGTGTTAGAAGCTCTTATAGACGGTGTGTGTGTGTGTGTTAGAAGCTCTTATAGACGGTGTGTGAGTGTTAGAAGCTCTTATAGACGGTGTGTGTGAGTGTTAGAAGCTCTTATAGACGGTGTGTGAGTGTTAGAAGCTCTTATAGACGGTGTGTGTGTGTTAGAAGCTCTTATAGACGGTGTGTGTGTGTTAGAAGCTCTTATAGACGGTGTGTGAGTGTTAGAAGCTCTTATAGACGGTGTGTGTGTGTGTTAGAAGCTCTTATAGACGGTGTGTGAGTGTTAGAAGCTCTTATAGACGGTGTGTGTGTGTTAGAAGCTCTTATAGACGGTGTGTGTGTGTTAGAAGCTCTTATAGACGGTGTGTGTGTGTGTGTGTGTTAGAAGCTCTTATAGACGGTGTGTGTGAGTTAGAAGCTCTTATAGACGGTGTGTGTGTGTGAGTGTGTTAGAAGCTCTTATAGACGGTGTGTGTGTGTTAGAAGCTCTTATAGACGGTGTGTGTGAGTGTTAGAAGCTCTTATAGACGGTGTGTGTGTGTGTGTGTTAGAAGCTCTTATAGACGGTGTGTGAGTGTTAGAAGCTCTTATAGACGGTGTGTGTGTGTGTGTTAGAAGCTCTTATAGACGGTGTGTGTGTGTTAGAAGCTCTTATAGACGGTGTGTGTGTGTGTTAGAAGCTCTTATAGACGGTGTGTGAGTGATAGAAGCTCTTATAGACGGTGTGTGTGTGTTAGAAGCTCTTATAGACGGTGTGTGTGTGTGTGTTAGAAGCTCTTATAGACGGTGTGTGTGTGTGTGTTAGAAGCTCTTATAGACGGTGTGTGTGTGTGTTAGAAGCTCTTATAGACGGTGTGTGTGTGTGTTAGAAGCTCTTATAGACGGTGTGTGTGTGTGTTAGAAGCTCTTATAGACGGTGTGTGTGTGTGTTAGAAGCTCTTATAGACGGTGTGTGTGTGTGTTAGAAGCTCTTATAGACGGTGTGTGTGTGTGTGTGTTAGAAGCTCTTATAGACGGTGTGTGTGTGTTAGAAGCTCTTATAGACCGTGTGTGTGTGTTAGAAGCTCTTATAGACGGTGTGTGTGTGTGAGTGTTAGAAGCTCTTATAGACGGTGTGTGTGTGTGAGTGTGTTAGAAGCTCTTATAGACGGTGTGTGTGTGAGTGTTAGAAGCTCTTATAGACGGTGTGTGTGTGTGTTAGAAGCTCTTATAGACGGTGTGTGTGTGTGTGTGTTAGAAGCTCTTATAGACGGTGTGTGTGTGTTAGAAGCTCTTATAGACGGTGTGTGAGTGTTAGAAGCTCTTATAGACGGTGTGTGGGTGTGTGTTAGAAGCTCTTATAGACGGTGTGTGTGTGTGTGTGTTAGAAGCTCTTATAGACGGTGTGCGTGTGTGTGTTAGAAGCTCTTATAGACGGTGTGTGTGTGTGTGTTAGAAGCTCTTATAGACGGTGTGTGTGTGTGTGTTAGAAGCTCTTATAGACGGTGTGTGTGAGTGTTAGAAGCTCTTATAGACGGTGTGTGTGTGTTAGAAGCTCTTATAGACGGTGTGTGTGTGTGTTAGAAGCTCTTATAGACGGTGTGTGAGTGTTAGAAGCTCTTATAGACGGTGTGTGTGTGTTAGAAGCTCTTATAGACGGTGTGTGAGTGTTAGAAGCTCTTATAGACGGTGTGTGTGTGTTAGAAGCTCTTATAGACGGTGTGTGTGTGTTAGAAGCTCTTATAGACGGTGTGTGTGTGTGTTAGAAGCTCTTATAGACGGTGTGTGTGTGTTAGAAGCTCTTATAGACGGTGTGTGTGTGTGTTAGAAGCTCTTATAGACGGTGTGTGTGTGTTAGAAGCTCTTATAGACGGTGTGTGAGTGTGTGTTAGAAGCTCTTATAGACGGTGTGTGTGTGTTAGAAGCTCTTATAGACGGTGTGTGTGTGTGTTAGAAGCTCTTATAGACGGTGTGTGTGTGTTAGAAGCTCTTATAGACGGTGTGTGAGTGTGTCTTAGAAGCTCTTATAGACGGTGTGTGTGTGTTAGAAGCTCTTATAGACGGTGTGTGTGTGTTAGAAACTCTTATAGACGGTGTGTGTGTGAGTGTTAGAAGCTCTTATAGACGGTGTGTGTGAGTGTTAGAAGCTCTTATAGACGGTGTGTGTGTGTGTGTTAGAAGCTCTTATAGACGGTGTGTGTGTGTTAGAAGCTCTTATAGACGGGGTGTGAGTGTTAGAAGCTCTTATAGACGGTGTGTGTGTGTGTTAGAAGCTCTTATAGACGGTGTGTGTGTGTTAGAAGCTCTTATAGACGGTGTGTGTGTGTGTGTGTGTTAGAAGCTCTTATAGACGGTGTGTGTGAGTTAGAAGCTCTTATAGACGGTGTGTGTGTGTGAGTGTGTTAGAAGCTCTTATAGACGGTGTGTGTGTGTTATAGAAGCTCTTATAGACGGTGTGTGTGTGTGTTAGAAGCTCTTATAGACGGTGTGTGTGTGTGTGTGTTAGAAGCTCTTATAGACGGTGTGTGTGTTAGAAGCTCTTATAGACGGTGTGTGAGTGTTAGAAGCTCTTATAGACGGTGTGTGTGTGTGTGTGTTAGAAGCTCTTATAGACGGTGTGCGTGTGTGTGTTAGAAGCTCTTATAGACGGTGTGTGTGTGTGTGTTAGAAGCTCTTATAGACGGCGTGTGTGTGTGAGTGTTAGAAGCTCTTATAGACGGTGTTTGTGTGTGTGTTAGAAGCTCTTATAGACGGTGTGTGTGTGTGTGTTAGAAGCTCTTATAGACGGTGTGTGTGAGTGTTAGAAGCTCTTATAGACGGTGTGTGAGTGTGTGTTAGAAGCTCTTATAGACGGTGTGTGTGTGTGTGTGTTAGAAGCTCTTATAGACGGTGTGCGTGTGTGTGTTAGAAGCTCTTATAGACGGTGTGTGTGAGTGTTAGAAGCTCTTATAGACGGTGTGTGAGTGTTAGAAGCTCTTATAGACGGTGTGTGTGTGTGTTAGAAGCTCTTATAGACGGTGTGTGTGTGTGTGTTAGAAGCTCTTATAGACGGTGTGTGTGTGTGTTAGAAGCTCTTATAGACGGTGTGTGTGTGTTAGAAGCTCTTATAGACGGTGTGTGTGTGTGTGTTAGAAGCTCTTATAGACGGTGTGTGTGTGTGTTAGAAGCTCTTATAGACGGTGTGTGTGTGTTAGAAGCTCTTATAGACGGTGTGTGTGTGTTAGAAGCTCTTATAGACGGTGTGTGTGTGTGTTAGAAGCTCTTATAGACGGTGTGTGTGTGTGTGTTAGAAGCTCTTATAGACGGTGTGTGTGTGTGTTAGAAGCTCTTATAGACGGTGTGTGTGTGTTAGAAGCTCTTATAGACGGTGTGTGTGTGTGTGTTAGAAGCTCTTATAGACGGTGTGTGTGTGTGTTAGAAGCTCTTATAGACGGTGTGTGAGTGTTAGAAGCTCTTATAGACGGTGTGTGAGTGTTAGAAGCTCTTATAGACGGTGTGTGTGTGTTAGAAGCTCTTATAGACGGTGTGTGAGTGTTAGAAGCTCTTATAGACGGTGTGTGTGAGTTAGAAGCTCTTATAGACGGTGTGTGTGAGTGTTAGAAGCTCTTATAGACGATGTGTGAGTGTTAGAAGCTCTTATAGACGGTGTGTGAGTGTTAGAAGCTCTTATAGACGGTGTGTGAGTGTTAGAAGCTCTTATAGACGGTGTGTGTGTGTTAGAAGCTCTTATAGACGGTGTGTGAGTGTTAGAAGCTCTTATAGACGGTGTGTGTGAGTTAGAAGCTCTTATAGACGGTGTGTGTGAGTGTTAGAAGCTCTTATAGACGGTGTGTGTGTGTGTTAGAAGCTCTTATAGACGGTGTGTGAGTGTTAGAAGCTCTTATAGACGGTGTGTGTGAGTGTTAGAAGCTCTTATAGACGGTGTGTGTGAGTGTTAGAAGCTCTTATAGACGGTGTGTGTGTGTGTGTGTGTGTGTGTTAGAAGCTCTTATAGACGGTGTGTGAGTGTTAGAAGCTCTTATAGACGGTGTGTGTGTGTGTGTTAGAAGCTCTTATAGACGGTGTGTGAGTGTTAGAAGCTCTTATAGACGGTGTGTGTGTGTTAGAAACTCTTATAGACGGTGTGTGTGTGTTAGAAGCTCTTATAGACGGTGTGTGAGTGTTAGAAGCTCTTATCGACAGTGTGTGTGAGTTAGAAGCTCTTATAGACGGTGTGTGTGTGTTAGAAGCTCTTATAGACGGCGTGTGTGAGTGTTAGAAGCTCTTATAGACGGTGTGTGAGTGTGTGTTAGAAGCTCTTATAGACGGTGTGTGTGTGTGTGTGTTAGAAGCTCTTATAGACGGTGTGCGTGTGTGTGTTAGAAGCTCTTATAGACGGTGTGTGTGTGTGTGTTAGAAGCTCTTATAGACGGTGTGTGTGTGTGTGTTAGAAGCTCTTATAGACGGTGTGTGTGAGTGTTAGAAGCTCTTATAGACGGTGTGTGAGTGTTAGAAGCTCTTATAGACGGTGTGTGTGTGTGTTAGAAGCTCTTATAGACGGTGTGTGTGTGTGTTAGAAGCTCTTATAGACGGTGTGTGTGTGTGTTAGAAGCTCTTATAGACGGTGTGTGTGTGTTAGAAGCTCTTATAGACGGTGTGTGTGTGTGTGTTAGAAGCTCTTATAGACGGTGTGTGTGTGTGTTAGAAGCTCTTATAGACGGTGTGTGTGTGTTAGAAGCTCTTATAGACGGTGTGTGTGTGTTAGAAGTTCTTATAGACGGTGTGTGTGTGTGTGTTAGAAGCTCTTATAGACGGTGTGTGTGTGTGTGTTAGAAGCTCTTATAGACGGTGTGTGTGTGTGTGTGTTAGAAGCTCTTATAGACGGTGTGTGTGTGTGTGTGTTAGAACCCTCTTTAGGAAGTTAGGAAGCTGAAACTATCAGGAGAACCCATGAGAAGTGCCCCGTTATCCTAGTGCTGCGTTATTATTCTTTAATTATAAGGCTGAATTAATGCCAGTTCATTAACACTGCTGCATGGACAGCTGTACTGTTTGATTAACACACACACACACACACACACACACACACACACAGTGTAGAATGAACCCCTGAAGTGTAGAATGAACACCTGACGTGTAGAATGAACCCCTGACGTGTAGAATGAAAACCTGAAGTGTAGAATGAACACCTGACGTGTAGAATGAACCCCTGACGTGTAGAATGAAACCCTGACGTGTAGAATGAACCCCTGACGTGTAGAATGAAACCCTGAAGTGTAGAATGAACACCTGAAGTGTAGAATGAAACCCTGACGTGTAGAATGAAAACCTGACGTGTAGAATGAACCCCTGAAGTGTAGAATGAACCCCTGACGTGTAGAATGAACACCTGACGTGTAGAATGAAACCCTGAAGTGTAGAATGAACACCTGAAGTGTAGAATGAAACCCTGACGTGTAGAATGAAAACCTGACGTGTAGAATGAACCCCTGAAGTGTAGAATGAACCCCTGACGTGTAGAATGAACACCTGAAGTGTAGAATGAAACCCTGACGTGTAGAATGAAAACCTGAAGTGTAGAATGAACAACTGAAGTGTAGAATGAAAACCTGACGTGTAGAATGAAAACCTGAAGTGTAGAATGAAAACCTGACGTGTAGAATGAAAACCTGACGTGTAGAATGAACACCTGAAGTGTAGAATGAAACCCTGACGTGTAGAATGAACACCTGACGTGTAGAATGAAAACCTGACGTGTAGAATGAAAACCTGAAGTGTAGAATGAAAACCTGACGTGTAGAATGAAAACCTGACGTGTAGAATGAACACCTGAAGTGTAGAATGAAACCCTGACGTGTAGAATGAACACCTGACGTGTAGAATGAAACCCTGACGTGTAGAATGAAAACCTGAAGTGTAGAATGAAAACCTGACGTGTAGAATGAAAACCTGAAGTGTAGAATGAAAACCTGAAGTGTAGAATGAAACCCTGACGTGTAGAATGAACACCTGAAGTGTAGAATGAACACCTGACGTGTAGAATGAACACCTGACGTGTAGAATGAAAACCTGACGTGTAGAATGAAAACCTGACGTGTAGAATGAAAACCTGAAGTGTAGAATGAACACCTGACGTGTAGAATGAACACCTGACGTGTAGAATGAAAACCTGAAGTGTAGAATGAACACCTGACGTGTAGAATGAAACCCTGACGTGTAGAATGAACCCCTGACGTGTAGAATGAACACCTGACGTGTAGAATGAACACCACACTGAGAGAGTTTAACATTTCTGCAGAAAAGAGTGACGACATGACCGTGCGCGTGCACGAGGTTTTTTTTTTTTTCATGACCGCGCGTCAAAGGACATTTCAATTTGGATGAATAATTAATGAGGACAATAATGAAAAGATCTGTAGAGAGAGAGAGAGAGAGAGAGAGAGAGAGAGAGAGAGAGAGAGAGAGAGACCCCCACAGGGCGGAGTTTACCCCCCTTTTCTCCCCCTCTGTTTCTTTAGCAGACACACAAGGGGCAGCGCTTCAGTTTGGGGAGAATTTTCAGCCGCGCTGGTCAGACAGACAGACAGACAGACAGACAGACAGACAGACGGAGAGACAGACAGACACAGAGGTTCGCGCTATTTCGGCCTTTATTCTGACCGCAGCCTTAATTGTTTACAGCCAGCGCGCGTTTCTGTTTTAATTATTTATTTATTTATTTATTTATTTATTTATTTAGTTTAGTGTAGTGATTGAGCCCGTCTGGAGCGCGCGCCTTTACTCGTCTGGACGCCGTGCGCGCGCAACAGATTTCTCTCCGGCGAGACAGAAGACGGTGCTGCTGTAGACGTCGCTTTTCTTTCTTTCTCTTTATTTCACTGAATTTATTTCTCTGCACGCGCTGCGCCCCTCCCCGTCTGCCGGTTTGGACTGTTCCGGGGTGTGTTTCTGCGTGAAAGTGTGTGTGATGTTTTGGGAGCGATAGAGGATCACACATACACACGCACACACTCACACACACACATACACACACACGCAGGCAGACGCACGCAGACGCGGACGCTGTGCAGAAAGAAAGAAAGAAAGAAAGAAAAGGATTGGAAGTGATCGCGCGTGCATGTGGGATTTTACTATGAGAAGAGAAACAATGCGTAGCGCGTGCTTTGTGCTCTTCACTCTCCTGGTGTCTGGGTTTGGTCATGTGGTGGGAAGGACGCTGAGGTACCGCGTGCATGAGGAGCAGGAGGCGGGCACCGTGATCGGCTCGCTGAAGGAGGACGCCCGTGATGTGCTGGCTCACCTGCCCAGCTCGGTGCAGTTACGTTTCCGGGCCGTGCAGCGTGGAGGGGCGAGCGCCTTATCAGTACGTGAGCGTGATGGCGAGATCAGTGTAAAAGGCCGACTGGATCGTGAAAAGTTGTGCGACCGGAACCCGAACTGCTCGGTGGAGTTCGATGTGCTGACCCTGCCCACTGAGCACCTGCAGCTCTTCCACGTGCAGGTGGAGATACTGGATGTGAACGACCACGCGCCTCGCTTCCCACGTGCTGTCATCCCTCTGGAGATCTCGGAAACAGCCACCGTAGGGACACGAGTCCCTCTGGACAGCGCTGCGGACCCGGATGTCGGTGAGAATGCTCTGAGCACATACACTCTGAGCGCGTCCGACACCTTTGGGATCGACGTCCTTACTGGAACCAATGGCGCAAAGTACGCCGAGCTAGTGGTGCTAAAGGAACTCGATCGCGAGACACGCTCAAGTTACGAGCTACGACTTACAGCGTCAGACGGCGGGTCACCTCCCAGAACTGGAACCACGCTTCTGAAGATCACAGTCGCCGATTCGAATGACAACAATCCTGTCTTCGCAGAGCCATCATATACCATCGAACTCCCGGAGGACGCGGCGCCAGGTGTCTTGCTGGTGGATCTGAACGCCACAGATGAAGACGAGGGCACGAATGCCAAGATCGTCTACTCCTTTAGCAGCCACGTCTCTCCAAAAGTAGTAGAAACGTTCCGGATTGACCCAGATACCGGTCACCTGACTCTGCTCAGGAAGGTGGACTTTGAGTCGGATGATTCGTATGACGTAGACGTCCAGGCGCAAGACTCAGGGCCGAACTCGATGCCAGCACACTGCAAGATCACAATCAAGGTAAAGGACGTAAACGACAACAAGCCAGAAGTCAGCGTGAGTCTGATGGGAAACGATGAGGAGGCAGCGTCTGTCTCAGAATCAGCACCTGTGGACACGTTTGTAGCACTTGTGCGTGTGGACGATGCAGACTCGGGTTTGAACGGCGAGGTCGTGTGCCGGCTTGCTCGTGAAAGTCACTTCCGGCTTCAGAAGACGCACGAGAAGAACTACGTAATCCTCACAAATGCCACGCTAGACCGAGAGACTCGCTCGGAATACGGCCTCACGATAATCGCCGAGGACCGCGGAACACCGAGCCTGTCCACTGTGAGACACTTCACAGTGAGGGTGCAGGATGAGAACGATAACGCACCCCGCTTTGACAAGAACCGCTACGACATCTTTAAGGATGAGAACAACTCCCCTGGCGCTTACCTCGCCACCGTGCATGCCACCGACCCGGACTTAGCCACTAACGGTCATGTGAGCTATTCTGTCTTGGACAGCATGGTGCACGGAAGCTCCATTTCTACTTATGTCACTGTGGATCCTTCAAGCGGTGCCATTTACGCCTTGCGCACCTTTGACTATGAGGAAATTAGCCATATTAGCTTCATGGTTCAAGCACGTGACTATGGCAACCCGATGCTAAGCAGCAACGTCACTGTTGTCTTGAATGTCCTGGACGTGAACGACAATCGCCCGGTGATTGTAGCGCCTCATCTTCGGAATCACACCACTGAGTTACCCGTTTCCAAGTATTCCGACTACGGGGATCTCATAACCACAATCATGGCTACAGATCGTGACTCAGGTGTTAATGGCGACCTCTCGTGCATCATCGCTGCCGGAAACGAGGCTGGTTACTTCTACATGGACAGCCGCACATGTGAAGTCCGTGCTAACGTGAGCTTGCGTGACGTACCGACAGATCATGTTGACCTCATGATC
>NC_069737.1:16890862-16908362 GCF_027358585.1 Pangasianodon hypophthalmus | reverse complement strand
ATGATTGCAGGTTTGTTGATGAGTCGTTCTGTACTCGTGCTTTCGTCCAATTAAATGCTCTCTAGAAGGTACAGCATGTGTGGTGTATCTCAGATGTTATTGGCTGTTGTGTAACTCAGTCAAACACTTCAACACACTGTCACTCGGACTTCCTGTTTGAAAAGGAAATACACTCTGTGGCCAAAAGTATGTGCACCCCTGACCATGACACTCGTATGTGCTTGTTGAACGTCTCACTGCAGATTTATTCCCGTGTGTTTGCTGTTATAATGAGCTCCACTCTTCTGGGAAGCTTTCCACTAGATGTTGGAGCGTGGCTGTGGGGATTTGTGTTCATTCAGCTACAAGAGCATTAGTGAGGTCAGGCGCTGATGTTGGGATGTCGAGGAGGTCTGGGGTTCAGTCGGTGTTCCAGTTCATCCCAAAGGTGTTCAGTGGGGTTGAGGTCAGGGCTCTGTGCAGGACACTCGAGTTCTTCCACTCCAACCTTCACACACCATGTCTTCATGGAGCTCGCTTTGTGCACAGGGGCATTGTCATGCTGGAACAGGTTTGAGCCTCTTAGTTCCAGTGAAGGGAAACTGTAAAGCTACAGCACACAGAGACGTTCTATACAACTGTGTGCTTCAGACTTTGTGGTAACAGTTTGGAGAAGAACCTCATATGGAGAGAGGGTCAGGGGTCAAATCACGACTCTCAAGTGATTTCATGGGAACTTTAAAACCCAACAGTTTCCAAACCCCAAAATCCATCTGAGCACAGAGGAGCTTTATTACAGATCTTTATATTATGTCATGACATTTTATTCTATTAATATTTCTTTACATACCCGATTATTGATTAAAAGTATAAAACAATATGAAGTTGTAAAGTTGTTCCTGCTTTGAATTTATTGCGGTATGTTGGATTGTGTCACGTCTACGCTGGAATCGGCATCGAACTACAGCTCCCAGAATACAGCACGGCCTACAAACATGGCCGCCAAGGACTACAACACACCTCCGTCTCAAACACCCCGACGTTCACCTTCACCTGATTACTGATTGCACACACCTGGACCCAATCACAGTCAGAGACACACTCAGTATAAAAGGGCTCTTAGCTCACACACAGTTTGTGAAGTTTGGCTCTGTGCTGATCATCAGCTGTTACTGAGGCTTCGATTATTGACTGTGATCCTGGTTGTGATCTTGCTTCCGGTTCCTCGACTTGCTCTTGTCTGCTCTTGTTTATGCTGTTTGTTGATCACATGACCTTTACCTGCACCTCGACCCTGCTTTTCAGTCTCGTTCTTGTTTTGATTGCTCTGGATTATTAAAAACTGCTTACTGACAGAGTGCACTAACGCAGAAACACGGGGAAATACTGAACCTGGTGCGAAACTGGCCTGTGTGGCCATTCTTCAGAACAAAAACTTATGAAAAAAGTGAAATCCAGCTCTGGGATTTTATACTGAAGTACATTATTTAACTGTTTATCAAATCATGTCATAATTTATATGTTATCATTTAACTTTATAGTAAAAAGACAGTTCTAGAATTTGGGAAAGAGACTAAATCATGTCAGGAGAAGTTGTTTAATAAATAGTGATGAAGTCTGATGAAGTCTGATGAAGACCCATCAAATTTCCTCTGTTCTTAAGAACACTAAGTAGACATGAACTCTGGCATTTGGGACACAGATTTAATAAAATGTTCCAGAGAAAATGAACTAAATTCAGACATTAATCATTATTCTAGTAAATTAATTCAGTTTTTAACGCGTCCTTGTTGCCGTTTCCTTTTCAATAATCTCTGACTCCTTTTTCAGGCAACATTAATGTCGAGATCAGAAAGCTCCGAATTCATTACCATCCAACTCAAATTTACTTCTGCTTCTGAAAAATTAATGAATTTATAAGCGAAATCCAGAGCAGTGAAATGATTTAAAATAATTGACAGTTTAAAAACAAAACATTTGCTTTGTTGCATTCAAACTGATCTGTATGAAAGTAATCACCAGTGTGGTCCTGTTCTAATATCCTCCTCGTCCCCTTGTCCCCTTGTTCCCTTTGTGCTGCAGCTCTTACACACCTCTGAGTCATGAGGGAAAAGGACGTTTTTATAAACGATATTTTCTGTAGTATTTGAGACAGAGCCAGAAGATGTCTAATGTTCTTGTAAGAACACTAAGTAGAGTTGAACTCTGGTGTTTGGGACAGAGCCGGTGCTGTAGTGTTAATGAGCTCCACCTGCAGCAGGTCTTCAGCTGTTCAGTCTTTAAGGTGATGTGTTGAGAAAGCAGGAGACACTGAACACTCCACACACACCTGCTTCACCTGATAAACACGTCAAGCTGTAGAAAATACACTTACGATTTATTTCCTGTTTATGAGGAAATGGAGAGAAAAAACAAGTTTGTACAGTAATCTACTGAGAATGTCCTGAGAGTCAGAACTGAAACACACACACACACACACACACACACAGAACATTCATTCTCAGTGTTATGAAGTGAATTTTGGACTGGAGAGTGAACAAGGTTTATTTCACTGTGAGGAGAGAAACACTGGAACTGGAGTTGAAGGTAGGACTGATGGCATCATTAGTGATGGTGTGTGTGTGTGTGTGTGTGTGTGTGTGTGTGTGAGAGAGAGAGAGAGAGCGAGCTGTATGCAGGGATGGTATCAGGTTATGATGGAGTACTGGCTATAGTAAAAATTAGATTTTATATTGTAAGTTTTACTTTCATTTTGAATATATATATATATATATATATATAATGTGTGTGTGTATATATATATATGAGTGTGTGAGTGTGTGTGTGTGTGTGTGTGTGTGTGTGTGTGTGTGTGCTCTACGTTCATCAACTTTTTAAAATCAAAAAATAAAATCACTCTTCATCACATGTACTAAGCTGAGAGTAAGTGCAGGTTATGTGAAGTGTGTGTGTGTGTGTGTGTTTGTGTGTGTGTTTAATTCCCTACACTGCAGAACCTGAACTCTGTGTGAATAATCTCAGTAAATATTTTAAATACAGTGGAGTGTATATAATATTTATCTAATACTCATAAGCTGATTAAAGTAGTTGTTTCTGTTCTACTGACTGATCTTTTAGTTTATTTACAGAATTTACACAGAGAAGGTCACAGAATTACAACTAGAACAAGATTATTATATAAATATCTTATTATTTTACTGCATGAGTTTAGATGATTGCCATCGGGGCTGTTCATGGTATTATATGACGTAATGAGGTGCTCAGAGCGCCATCTAGAGGAGCTTCACTGTGTTACACAACCTTCATGCTGAACCTGGACCTGAGCTCTGTTAACTACACACACACACACTCACACACACACTCTCACACACTCCCTCTGTATAATGTGCTGTTGTGTGTGTGTGTGTGTGTGTGTGTGAGGGGAAAAGAAGCATTAGTTTGTGTTATTTAATATACTTCCATTACATGATGTGTGTGAATTTGAAGAGACATACAATCATTTCACATCGCTTCAACTTCATACTCATAAATATGAATGAGAAAGTATGTATTCATAAACATAAACAATGAGAGATTTTAAAAACCCTAATTAATAGGGAAAAGTATTCGGACGCCACAAATTACCCACATTAATGCACTTGTTGCAAAGCCGTTGTTCGAGACGTCGACTGTAAGAGCTGATTTGCTTTTTGCAGTGTTGTGGTTTTGTTTTGGTTCATTCCTCTCAGCAGATCATCTTCAATTCCACAAGGTTATGATGATCCCTCTAATGGACTCATAACTGCAAAATCCTCCATAAATAAAGTCAGGAGATTGGCTCGGCCATGCAAGGCTTTCTCGAGTTACTGTGGCTGTGTGGTGTCTTGCTGAAATGTCCATCTTCTCCCCAGATTCAGTTTCTTGGCTGATGAGATTAAATTAAACGTCCCGCTACATCGCTCCATTCATATTTCTTTCGATGGTGTAAAGCCCCAGTACCATTTACATAAAAGCAGCTTCATATCACAATGCTCCCACCACCGTGCTTCACTGTGGCTGTTCTTACTGTTCTCAAGATCATACACACAACCCGTCTTTCTCCAAACGTCAGGAGCTGAATTATTGCCAGAGAGGTCTACTTTTGTTTCATCTGACTGGAGCATATTGTTCCAAAAAAGTTCTGATTTGTGTAAATGCTTTCAGATGCACATCTCTGTGCTTGTTTTTCAGCACAGGGCTTTAGCGTGAGGTGTAGGAACGGAGCTGATTGAGGTGCAGGTCGTGGCTTATTGCTCTCTGTGTAACTGCTGCTGCTGCTGCTTTCAGGTCGTCCTGCTACTTACTGTGTGAAATATTCCCGACTGATCATATATTTCATAAGTGTGTAAGATGTGTGTGAATGTGAAGCAGATATACACAATGGAAGTATATTAATAGTAATAAAGTAACTGTAAGTATATTAAATAACACAATCAGAACTGTCGGAATACTTATTACTCCTGTAACTGTATACTACATTACTATACTATACTGCTGCACTATACTACACTACTCTACTCCACAGCACTGCTGTGTTACATTACCGCATTTCAGTACTATACTACACTACTCTACTCCACAGCACTGCTGTGTTACATTACCGCATTTCAGTACTATACTACGCCACTCTACTCCACAGCACTGCTGTGTTACATTACCGCATTTCAGTACTATACTACACTACTCTACTCCACAGCACTGCTGTATTACATTACCGCATTTCAGTACTATACTACGCCACTCTACTCCACAGCACTACTGTATTACATTACCGCATTTCAGTACTATACTACACTACTCTACTCCACAGCACTACTGTATTACATTACCGCATTTCAGTACTATACTACACTACTCTACTCCACAGCAATATATTACATTACCGCATTTCAGTACTATACTACGCCACTCTACTCCACAGCAATATATTACATTACCGCATTTCAGTACTATACTACACTACTCTACTCCACAGCAATATATTACATTACCGCATTTCAGTACTATACTACACTACTCTACTCCACAGCAATATATTACATTACCGCATTTCAGTACTATACTACACTACTCTACTCCACAGCAATATATTACATTACCGCATTTCAGTACTATACTACACTACTCTACTCCACAGCACTGCTGTATTACATTACCGCATTTCAGTACTATACTACGCTACTCTACTCCACAGCACTGCTGTATTACATTACCGCATTTCAGTACTATACTACGCCACTCTACTCCACAGCACTGCTGTATTACATTACCGCATTTCAGTACTATACTACGCCACCCTACTCCACAGCAATATATTACATTACCGCATTTCAGTACTATACTACACTACTCTACTCCACAGCACTACTGTGTTACATTACCGCATTTCAGTACTATACTACGCCACTCTACTCCACAGCACTACTGTATTACATTACCACGTTTCAGTACTATACTACGCCACTCTACTCCACAGCAATATATTACATTACTGCATTTCAGTACTATACTACACTACACTACTCCACAGCACTACTGTATTACATTACCGCATTTCAGTACTATACTACGCCACTCTACTCCACAGCACTACTGTATTACATTACCGCATTTCAGTACTATACTACACTACTCTACTCCACAGCACTACTGTGTTACATTACCGCATTTCAGTACTATACTACGCCACTCTACTCCACAGCACTACTGTATTACATTACCGCATTTCAGTACTATACTACGCCACTCTACTCCACAGCACTACTGTATTACATTACCGCATTTCAGTACTATACTACGCTACTCTACTCCACAGCACTACTGTGTTACATTACCGCATTTCAGTACTATACTACGCTACTCTACTCCACAGCAGTGCTGTATTACATTACCGTGTTTCAGTACTATACTACACTACTCTACTCCACAGCACTACTGTGTTACATTACCGCATTTCAGTACTATACTACGCCACTCTACTCCACAGCACTACTGTATTACATTACCGCATTTCAGTACTATACTACGCCACTCTACTCCACAGCAATATATTACATTACCGCATTTCAGTACTATACTACACTACTCTACTCCACAGCACTGCTGTATTACATTACCGCATTTCAGTACTATACTACACTACTCTACTCCACAGCAATATATTACATTACCGCATTTCAGTACTATACTACACTACTCTACTCCACAGCACTACTGTGTTACATTACCGCATTTCAGTACTATACTACGCCACTCTACTCCACAGCAATATATTACATTACCGCATTTCAGTACTATACTACACTACTCTACTCCACAGCACTGCTGTATTACATTACCGCATTTCAGTACTATACTACGCCACTCTACTCCACAGCACTGCTGTATTACATTACCGCGTTTCAGTACTATACTACGCCACTCTACTCCACAGCAATATATTACATTACCGCATTTCAGTACTATACTACACTACTCTACTCCACAGCACTACTGTGTTACATTACCGCATTTCAGTACTATACTACGCCACTCTACTCCACAGCACTACTGTATTACATTACCACGTTTCAGTACTATACTACGCCACTCTACTCCACAGCACTACTGTATTACATTACCGCATTTCAGTACTATACTACGCCACTCTACTCCACAGCACTACTGTATTACATTACCACGTTTCAGTACTATACTACACTACTCTACTCCACAGCACTACTGTATTACATTACCGCATTTCAGTACTATACTACACTACTCTACTCCACAGCACTACTGTGTTACATTACCGCATTTCAGTACTATACTACGCCACTCTACTCCACAGCACTACTGTATTACATTACCGCATTTCAGTACTATACTACGCCACTCTACTCCACAGCACTACTGTATTACATTACCGCATTTCAGTACTATACTACGCTACTCTACTCCACAGCACTACTGTGTTACATTACCGCATTTCAGTACTATACTACACTACTCTACTCCACAGCACTATATTACATTACTGCATTTCAGTACTATACTACGCCACTCTACTCCACAGCACTACTGTATTTTATTACCGCATTTCAGTACTATACTACACTACTCTACTCCACAGCACTACTGTATTACATTACCGCATTTCAGTACTATACTACACTACTCTACTCCACAGCACTACTGTGTTACATTACCGCATTTCAGTACTATACTACGCCACTCTACTCCACAGCACTACTGTATTACATTACCGCATTTCAGTACTATACTACGCCACTCTACTCCACAGCACTACTGTATTACATTACCGCATTTCAGTACTATACTACGCTACTCTACTCCACAGCACTACTGTGTTACATTACCGCATTTCAGTACTATACTACACTACACTACTCCACAGCACTATATTACATTACTGCATTTCAGTACTATTCTACACTACTCTACTCCACAGCACTACTGTATTTTATTACCGCATTTCAGTACTATACTACACTACTCTACTCCACAGCACTACTGTATTACATTACCGCATTTCAGTACTATACTACACTACTCTACTCCACAGCACTGCTGTATTACATTACCGCATTTCAGTACTATACTACACTACTCTACTCCACAGCACTACTGTATTACATTACCGCATTTCAGTACTATACTACACTACTCTACTCCACAGGACTATATTACATTACTGCATTTCAGTACTATTCTACACTACTCTACTCCACAGCACTGCTATATTACATTACCGCATTTCAGTACTATACTACGCCACTCTACTCCACAGCACTACTGTATTACATTACCGCATTTCAGTACTATACTACACTACACTACTCCACAGCACTGCTGTATTACATTACCGCATTTCAGTACTATACTACACTACACTACTCCACAGCACTACTGTATTACATTACCGCATTTCAGTACTATACTACGCCACTCTACTCCACAGCACTACTGTATTACATTACCGCATTTCAGTACTATACTACGCTACTCTACTCCACAGCACTACTGTGTTACATTACCGCATTTCAGTACTATACTACACTACACTACTCCACAGCACTATATTACATTACTGCATTTCAGTACTATTCTACACTACTCTACTCCACAGCACTACTGTATTTTATTACCGCATTTCAGTACTATACTACACTACTCTACTCCACAGCACTACTGTATTACATTACCGCATTTCAGTACTATACTACACTACTCTACTCCACAGCACTGCTGTATTACATTACCGCATTTCAGTACTATACTACACTACTCTACTCCACAGCACTACTGTATTACATTACCGCATTTCAGTACTATACTACACTACTCTACTCCACAGGACTATATTACATTACTGCATTTCAGTACTATTCTACACTACTCTACTCCACAGCACTGCTATATTACATTACCGCATTTCAGTACTATACTACGCCACTCTACTCCACAGCACTACTGTATTACATTACCGCATTTCAGTACTATACTACACTACTCCACAGCACTATATTACATTACTGCATTTCAGTACTATTCTACACTACTCTACTCCACAGCACTACTGTATTACATTACCGCATTTCAGTACTATACTACACTACTCCACAGCACTATATTACATTACTGCATTTCAGTACTATTCTACACTACTCTACTCCACAGCACTACTGTATTACATTACCGCATTTCAGTATTATGCTACACTACAATATGACGCTGCTATACTTTACTGTAAGGCCCCAGTATGTTGCACTGTTACACTGCATGTCCTACGCTACCGTACCACTATATGCACCTCATCATACAGAACGTTGCAGTATTTACATCCTTTGAGTCCTCTGTTGCATTCTTCTTAGTGCAGTGTTTCCTCAGCTACAGAGAAAACACCATACAGCAACACACACACACACACACACACACACAACCACACACACACACACTTTTATACAATTCTAAAATGGTGTGTAGTGCACTTGGAAGGGTGTGAAGATGTCTGCACACTTTGAATTTTGCTTACTGTTTAGCCGTTATAATTGGCTAATGAATGGTGCACTATGGTGTGTGTGTGTGTGTGTGTGTGTGTGTGTGGTGGTGGTGGTGGTGGGAGTGTCACAGTAGTGGCATCATTCAAACTGATTAAATGTTGTTTATGTAGTTCAAAGTCCTGAGATTGTGGATCCACTTTTCGCCAGCAGGGGTCAGTGATGCTCTGTGTTTAAGCTAGACGTCTTTTGGTTGTGCGTGTGTGTGTGTGTGTGTGTGTGTGTGTGTGTGAGAGAGAGAGAGAGAGAGAGAGAGAGGGAGAGAGAGAGAGAGAGGGAGGGAGGGAGGGAGAGAGGGAGACCTATAACCAGATAATTGTGTGATCAAGGCTGAATGGAGGAGCAAATCATACACTGATCCACTAAAGCACAAAGAGCAGCATTACTTCTCTCTTCATCTGACTGAGTCAGAGTCAGACTGAGAGTCAGACTGAGAGAGTTAGAGTCAGACTGAGAGAGTGAGAGTCAGACTGAGAGTCAGACTGAGAGAGTGAGAGTCAGACTGGGAGAGTGAGAGTCAGACTGAGAGAGTCAGAGTCAGACTGACAGTGAGAGTCAGACTGAGAGTCAGACTGAGAGTCAGACTGAGAGTCAGATTCTGATTTATACTTGGATGTGCCGTTGTATCGTCACGCCGGTGGAAAGCAGAGTCCTCACACCTCTGCACGAGTGGAACTGAGCTGTTAATACAGAAATATAAATCACAGAGGACGAGTATTAAGTGATTCAGTTCGAAGTGAGTCACCGTTCATGTGGGAGACAAAAGAGAAAAAAAAGGGATTAATAACAAACTGGAGACAAACAGTCACTTACAGATATCAGTGTGAAAAAAGAGGACAAAGAGTTTTATCAATCTGTCATTCTGTCCATCTATCCACCGTTATAGAGAGAACTAGATGAAGTGAGATGTGAGTTCTGTTCCTCTCATCCACTGATCTTTATAGCAGTGATGGACACACCCGAGACACGTGAGACACCCGAGACACGTGAGACTCATGAGACACTAGAGACACATGAGACTTGTGAGACAGCTGAGACATGTGAGACTCGTGAGACATGTGAGACACCTGAGACACCCAAGACATGTGAGACACCTGAGAAACGGGAGACACGTGAGACTGATGAGATACCTGAGACACCTGAGACATGTGAGACTCGTGAGACACTGTTCCTCTGAATGTGTCCTGTCTCTGTTTTCTGTCTTCATTTTTCATCTCTTTACTCTCAGACAGGAAACTTGGAGGAAGTAAGTGTTTAACTCTCTTTTGTCCTTCTTTTCTCATTGTCTGTCTTTCTTTCCATCTTTTTTCTCTCTGTCTGTCTCCCTGTCAGTCACTTTGTTTGTCTCTGTCTCTCTTTCTGCCTTTTTTATTTCTCTGTCTGTGAGTTTTTCTCTCTCTCTCTCTCTCTCTCTCTCTCTGAAATTAATAATGAATCAGTGAGTCTCAGGCAGTTCCTTAAAGATAATGATTAGCTTCTCAGAGCTCTAATTGCTCAAATCATTAGAACTGAGAGAGAGAGACAGGGGAGGAGTGTGGGACGAGTCCAGAAGTTAGAGTCAGAGAGAGAGAGAGAGAGAGAGACAGAGAGAGGGACAGATGCTGAATGCTAAGGGATCAAGATGGCCGCTGCGTGTATCCTGTGGTTGTTTTGCACGTCCTCAGATAAGACCGTGATGTCTGCGTGGTGCAACACCAGCAGAAGCAGTGGACACCATGTGACACCGAGTCCACTACTGACTGAACAAACTAGTGTTGTGTCTCAAACCACATACATGTGCACTACTCCAGAGTGTTATTATTGAGCATTAACACCACCTGGGTTCCTGTTCCAGTTACTGCAGGGTCTGTTTTCAGTGCCAGTCTTCTGGATTTTCTTGATTAGTGAATTAGTAGATTTGCAATGAGGTTCATGACAACAATCACAACGACAGCAGAAGGTTTTAAAGAGAAAAGAAGCTTGTCAGTGTGTTTAACGTCACTGTGCAGAAAATCACTGAACATTTTACAGTTTTACCTGAAATCCCGAGGCTCAGGAGAGTTTTGTCTCTGACAAGTCGTGTCCTAAGCAACAGCATGCTGAGGAGTCTTGTTTGGACCCGACCCCTGCTGCAGTGCATTGTGGGATGTGGCGTCCTGTGTTAGAAAGCTGCAGAGTAGTGCACTATGTAGTGTACAGGGTGTGATTTGGGACACAATGAGAGTAAGTGGGCGTGATTAAGGGGAGTGTGTTTAATAAACAGCGTTCCCATGGAAACGATTCACATGTTGGATGTCATTTAAGAAGAATTAAATAATTAATAAATAAAATAATAATCCACTATTGAATTATTACACACCTGCAAGTAATAATGTAATCTGTCTTTCTGTGTGTGTGTGTGTGTGTGTGTTAGCGTTCTCTCTCTAGACTGTGCTGGTGCCACACTATTGATCACACACACACAGACACACACACACACACACACACAGTCTGTCAGGCTGAGGCCCTTTATTAAAGTCTACTATGTCAAAATATGAAGAGATAAAAAACAGAGGTAAATTTAATACTTGGAGGAGAGTGTGTGTGTGTGTGTGTGTGTGTGTGTGTGTGTGTGTGTGTTAATCAAACAGGGAAAACATGTCTGCTGACCACCTGGAGAGGGGCGGGGCCAAGACCAAAACAAAAAGCACATGGTGCTCATTGCCATGGAAACCACAATGTGAAGGAGGATACAGTGACACCTACACACACACACACACACACACACACAATAAATTACAGGATTTAGGAATGAGAGAAAAGGTTCAGACATCACTTGGAAGAGCAATTAATAATTAATTCATCTTATGGAGAGGCGTGTGTGTGTGTGTGTGTGTGTGTGTGTGTGTGTGTGAGAGAGAGATGAGTGCAGATGGTCATCAGATGGAGGCAGATAGTCCTGGTGTGACATGCTTTTGATATCACCTCAGACACACACACACACACCCCATATGTCAACAGACCTCACAACCTGTCTCTCTCTCTCTCACGCACACACACACACACACACACACACACACACACACACACACGATTGTGACCTCATTTCACACCTTTCTTCCACACACTCCAACCTGCAACACTGTCTCTAATTCATTTCCTTCCTTCCTGTGTGAGTGTGTGTGTGTGTGTGTCTGTCTGTCTATTTGGAATGAGATTAAAGTATTGGCACCCTTAACTTCACAGCTCAAGCCCCACTCTTTTTATTATTAAATAAACAATAAAGCTGTCAGGAAAAATGAAATTGAGAAAACACACTGCTCACATGGCTTTGTGACTAATACACACACACACACGCACACACACACACTGCAAGAGCACACACACGCATGGTGCAGGATCAGTCCCTCACTGCTTTCATCCTGAAGAAGGCGTGAAAACGTCCATTATTAACATAAGAAAAGCTTCTGCGCGCACACACACACACACACACACGCATCAAAGAGCTGCATGTCATACTGATGCTTTGATCTCTGTTTATGTTTATTAAGTGTGTGTGTGTGTCTTTACACTCTCACTTTTAAGGTCATGAGTCAAACTCTAGCTTTAAGTCTAATGCACATTTTCTGTTCACCCTCTGTGACCTCAGTTTGACCCTGTGACCTCAGTTTGACCCTGTGACCTTTCAGGCTCAAGATCAGAGCAGGGATTAGAGATCAAATACAATAAATTATTTATTTTCTTTCAGAAAAAAAGCTAAACACATTTTATTTTAGTATCAGTTAATACCACAGTGTTTGTCCTTAATCACTCTTCACTTATTTAAAGTGCACTCTGAAGTGTGTAGGGAACAAATGAAGCTTTACTGCTATATACAGCGCACTATAAAGTGAGTAACGGACATTAGCATTAGATTGATCTGTGAGATTAGACACACAGCTCAGAGAGATCAGACAGAGAATTTTACTCAGTTTGTAGTTAGTACTGAATCCATGCTGCTTTCGAGGTTAAGTGTGCAGTAAATAACACGCAGCTCGCTACAAACCCAGATAATTACTAACCTAGTGAAGTCACCAGCTAACTCCGTTAACTAATAACAACGGCACTGAGGTAAGGGCAGGAGCATGAAATGTGTAACTTGTGTTGACAGATGTAGTCCTTAAAATAATCATCTCTTTGAGGTACACTATATGGCCAAAAGTATGTGCACCCCTGACCATGACACTCGTATGTGCTTGTTGACCGTCTCACTGCAGATTTATTCCCCCTGTGTTTGCTGTTATAATGAGCTCCACTCTTCTGGGAAGCTTTCCACTAGATGTTGGAGCGTGGCTGTGGGGATTTGTGTTCATTCAGCTACAAGAGCATTAGTGAGGTCAGGCGCTGATGTTGGGATGTCGAGGAGGTCTGGGGTTCAGTCGGTGTTCCAGTTCATCCCAAAGGTGTTCAGTGGGGTTGAGGTCAGGGCTCTGTGCAGGACACTCGAGTTCTTCCACTCCAACCTTCACACACCATGTCTTCATGGAGCTCGCTTTGTGCACAGGGGCATTGTCATGCTGGAACAGGTTTGAGCCTCTTAGTTCCAGTGAAGGGAAACTGTAAAGCTACAGCACACAGAGACGCTCTATACAACTGTGTGCTTCAGACTTTGTGGTAACAGTTTGGAGAAGAACCTCAT
This sequence comes from Pangasianodon hypophthalmus, assembly GCF_027358585.1. NCBI lineage: Eukaryota > Metazoa > Chordata > Actinopteri > Siluriformes > Pangasiidae > Pangasianodon > Pangasianodon hypophthalmus. Next base: position 16,894,670 of record NC_069737.1, on the reverse strand, counting down.
ATGGAGAGAGGGTCAGGGGTGCACATACTTTTGGCTGTATATTTGTCTTATTATTATTATGTCTTATTATGTAGCTGATGTGCTGTGTACTGATGACTCGAGCTCTCTTCCTCTTCTCTTCCTCTCTTAGTCCTCTGTCTTCCATCTCTTCTTCTCCTGCTGTTCTGTCCCTCAGCATGTATCTGCTTTGGTTTAAACAAACTTGTGATGTCATTCTTCATAAGGCAGTCCTGCAGGATCCAGCATGTGCACATTCACGCATGCAGTTAGAAGTGTCTAAACTTCGTCACCTCTGGCTCGATCATTAGGGATAAATTTATATCCTGAATGTATTTATTTCTGTAAAGCTGCTCTGTGACAATGTCCACTGTTAAAAGTGCTATACAAATAAAATTGAATTGAATTGAATTAATGTAGGAAAAGTTGCAAAACAGAAGGTTGGAAAGAGTTTTCAGCTGGAGGGGCGCCATAATTTCCGATCTAGTCCTGAGTTCAGTCAGTCTGCTGTGAATCAGCTCTCAGCATCAGATCCCACAGCAGCAGGCTGCAGTACAGCGTCTTCCTACAGCCAGCAGACTGCTGAACTCCACCCTAAAGCACAACACACTCATCCTCACACACCACTCTTTCACTTCATCTTTCCCTTCATTCACTTCATCTTTCACTTCATTCACTTTATCTTTCACTTCATTCACTTCATCATTCACTTCATCATTCGCTTCATTCACTTCATTCACTTCATCATTTGCTTCATTCACTTCATTCACTTCATTCACCTAATCATTCGCTTCATTCACTTCATCTTTCACTTCATCATTCGCTTCATTCACTTCATCTTTCACTTCATCATTCGCTTCATCATTCACTTCATTCACTTTATCTTTCACTTCATTCACTTCATCATTCACTTCATTCACTTTATCTTTCACTTCATTCACTTCATCATTCACTTCATTCACTTTATCTTTTACTTCATCTTTCACTTCATCATTCGCTTCATTCACTTTATCTTTCACTTCATTCACTTCATCTTTCACTTCATTCACTTCATCTTTCACTTCATTCACTTTATCTTTCACTTCATTCACTTCATCTTTCACTTCATCATTCACTTCATCATTCACTTTATCTTTTACTTCATCTTTCACTTCATTCACTTTATCATTCACTTTTTCATTCACTTTCACGTGACTGTCCTTGTGCTGTGTGTGCAATACTTCCACTGTGTCACTTTCTCACTGCGTCTAACGTTTACAGTGTTTACAGTTTATTATTATTTTCACTCACGTAGAGCACATTAATAATCTTTAGTTAACAGTGTTTTGTCTGTGTTCAGTGTTTACAGTTTGCTACTTTTTGTACTGCATGAGTTCATTTATCTTTTTTGTACCGTGTCTGAGAAGAATCTCACTGTGTACAGATGCTTAAAGCTTCCCTTTTTCTTAGGGTGGAAGGGACCTAAAGGGCCCCCCCCCCCCCCCCCCCCCCCCCCCCCCCCAGGTTACCCCTACCCCTACCCCGCCCACCCACGGGCTACCCCTACCACTACCCCTACCCCGCCCACCCCCGGGCTACCCCTACCCCCCCCCCCCCCCGGGCTACCCCTACCCCCCCCCCCCGGGCCACCCCTCGGTAGATCCGTCCTGTTTACGTATCTTTATTAATGACTGGATTATGTGTTAGAGGATAACTTTATAAACTTTATGAACTGTTTTGGACTCTTTTATTCAGTTGACCTTCATGCTGATGGAGGATCAGATCTCTTTCTTTCTCTCTCTCTCACACACACAGACAGATCAGAACTTTCTATATAACGATGTGTGTTAGTAATGTAGTAACAGAAGCTCTTGCTCCATCAGCAATGACGCAACACTTCTGAAAGACAGAAGGAAAAAAAACCCAGACTGAACAATGGGACAGCGGACAAGAAAAGAGAAAAAAGAGAAAGAAAAGAGGAGAAAAGAGGAGAGCGCACGTCTGTGGAGTGATGAAGAAAATCTCTTCGCTTTAAGCGCGCGTCTTTCCAACATCAAACGATTTGTTTTATCCGCTTCGTATTCCTCTGAGTGCAAGCTTCACTTTGATGATGAAACACAGAGGACATCCGTACTTGTGTGCGCTCGCGCGTGCATGAGTGTGTGTGTGTGTCTGTGTGTAAGTGTGTGTGTGTCTGTGTGTGAGTGTGTGTGTCTGTGTGTAAGTGTGTGTGTGTCTGTGTGTGAGTGTGTGTGTCTGTGTGTGTGTGTGTGAGTGAGTGTGTGTGTGAGTGAGACAGAGATCAGCAAAGTTCAAGGTGCAAGACAAAAGGCCAGAAAACCCTGGCCTTCTAACAGCTGTTCAACACACAGAGAGAGAGAATGCAGTGTAGGAAGTTGCCTGTGGGCGTGTCAGTGGGCGTGTTAGTGGGTGTGTCAGTGGGCGTGTCAGTGGGTGTGTCAGTGGGCGTGTCAGTGGGTGGATCAGTGTTCTTCTGATTGGAAAAGAAGCACAAAGATCACCTCAGAGTCTGACCAGCACACTGACCACCACTTTAATTCACTCAGTCTCAGGTGCACAAACTTATGAACACACAAGAAGAAGCTGCTGCTGGATGCGGTGTGTGTGTGTGTGTGTGTGTGAGTGTGTGTGTGTGTGTGTGTGATGGTTCATGGTACATTAATGTTCTACACTCGTGGTTCTGCTCTGTTCGGGATTTTCAGCTCAGGATGAAAGCTCTTCGTTAAACACTGCTTGACCTTTGATTGCTCGTTATCAGATGTCCGTTAATCCTCCTCGAAACCTCATTGGCTGTTCAGCTCAGCTCTCTGCTCACTGATTAGCATAAATCCGGTTCCGGTCTGCAGCGGGGCGGGACGTCCTCGCCGCCGTTTAAATGTTAATTAAAGCCAATCTGAAGGAGATTAATCCATTTCTGATGGACAGGGAGAAGGACTGTGTGTGTGTGTGTGTGTGTGTGTGTGTGTGGGTGTGTGTGTGTGTGTCCATCCTGAAGGCTTTAAGAAGTCAAGAGTCTGCTCTTATCTCCCTTAACCTCAGACCGCGAAATTAGCAATTAGCATACCCTTTCACTGCAGAGAGAAAGACAGTGTGTGTGTGTGTGTGTGTGTGTGTGTGTGTGTTAATCCCTCCGGGTTCTAAAGCAGTGCACCTGTCTCTGAGGTCACACTCGATGTGAAAGGAGAGACAAAGCCTCTCGGACAGAACGTGCAGGAAGTTTCCCAGCTACAGGCTAACGTCGCTAATATGTAAAGGAAGCTTATAGCCTCCAGTTTAGCATCAGAGTCACGCAATCAGTTTAATAAAATAGCAAAACAGTCTGTATAAAACAAGCTACAAGCTCCGCCTTCTGCATTTAGGCCACACCCCCCAAAACGAGCGCCACCTTTATGCCACACCCCTAAATGAGCTCCACCTTTATGCCACACCCCTAGACGAGTTCTGCCTTTAGACCACACCCCCTAGATGAGCTCTGCCTTTAGGCCACACCCCCTAGATGAATCTGATGCTGGTGTGCTGAAGAAGAAAGTGACCTTCAGCTGTTTTCTCTCGGTGACGCTCTCTTCAGGAACACAGGAAGTCCCTCTGTAGCTCCGCCTCTGATTCTATACCATTACACCGTACTATACACATCAGACATCAGTCCATAGTTACAGTATAACGTGTGTGAGTGTGTGTGTGTGTGTTCAGGTGGTTGAGGTCATGTATGTGTGTATTAGCAGGTGTATGTGTGTCTTTGTCCTTATTATCAGATTAGAGAGTGTGTGTGTGTGTGTCACGCTGCAGGCTTCGTCCAATCACAGCTCTGTGT
>NC_069737.1:16885862-16888362 GCF_027358585.1 Pangasianodon hypophthalmus | reverse complement strand
CACCTTTATAAATTAACCATGGCCACGCCCCTCACCTTTAGAAATTAACCATTGCCACGCCCTCACCTTTATAAATTAACCATGACCACGCCCCTCACCTTTATAAATTAACCATGGCCACGCCCCTCACCTTTATAAATTAACCATGGCCACGCCCCTCACCTTTATAAATTAACCATTGTCACGCCCTCACCTTTAGAAATTAACCATGACCACGCCCTCACCTCTATAAATTAACCATGACCACGCCCCTCACCTTTATAAATTAACAGTGACTCCACCCCTCACCTTTATAAATTAACTGTGACTCCGCCCCTCACCTTTATAAATTAACCATGACCACGCCCCTCACCTTTATAAATTAACCATGGCCACGCCCCTCACCTTTATAAATTAACCATGACCACGCCCCTCACCTTTATAAATTAACAGTGACTCCACCCCTCACCTTTATAAATTAACTGTGACTCCGCCCCTCACATTTATAAATGAACCACGCCCCTGCCCTCAGTCTAGCTCCGCCCCGGTTCCTGTTGATGTTTAGTGGTTTAGTGACCAGCGTTCTGGAATCTTCTCCAGTATGTGAAATAAAATGTTTACATGTTTTCAGGTGTCTGTTTGGAGAAAATTGGAATTTGCAGTTAGATGACAGAGCGGAGCGACTTCCCCGCCTCACGTTCACGTCCAACTTCAGAGACGTGTTGTTTTTTTTATTATTCGAGTCAAATGATCCATTTCGCCCCGTTCGCTTCTCAGAGAAAAAATGGATTAGAAATGAGAAATTACTGCGGTAGTGCAGGGAGAGAATGCCGCCGCTCTCTCCGTCCTCTCAGGGATCCAGCGATTTGTCTCAAACGTGGAGCAGAAATGAAAATATGAATCAAAAACGAATTTAAAACAGCTCGGGGGCACACTGTTGACCTTCTAACGCTTTTTTATTCCAGTTTATTCCTCAGCAGCGTCAACATTATTATCAAAACTCATAACTACTCCACATTCAGCCCTCCTGCGTTTCTCTTTTTTCTCCATCTTTGTGTTTATTTCAGCAAGAAAAACTTCAGAATGTCCTGTAAACAAATCCACCACGTTCCCGTCTGCACAGCGGAGACAATACATCAGTGTGATGATACTCTGAGATGATTACATCTGATTTAGCATTACTGCTAGCACTGTGCTACACACTGTTTTCACCCAGTGCACTTCTGTGCACATATGATGTACCTGTGATTAATGATTTCATACCCTGTGTAGTGCACTTGTAATGGAAGTAGGAGACTGACTCACAAATCCACGCCTCCAGTGGACATGTAGTGCAGTGTGTGGGGCATAAAAGCCATTTTTCCTCCACTATACATAGTAGACTTATACAGTGAGTAAGTAGCTAAATCTCAAGTACTTCATTATCAGAAATGTAGTGAAGTATTTGAGACAGGATCATGGGCTACCAGGGCTCACTTATGCGCGTGGGGAGTGAAGGTCTGTCTGCTCCGATCCCACAGAAGAGCTACTGTAGCACAAACTACTGAAAAGTTAAAGCTGCTCTGATAGAAAGGAGTCAGAACACACAGTGCAGTGCAGCTTGCTGCGTATGGAGCTGCGTAGCTGCAGAGCGGTCAGAGAGCCCATGCTGACCCTGTCCACCACCCAAAGCTCCTACAATGGACACCTGAGCATCAGAACTGGACCATGGAGCAATGGAAGAAGGTGGCCTGGTCTGATGAATCACGTTTTCTTTTACATCATGTGGAAGGCCGGGTGTGTGTGTGTCGCTTACCTGGGGAAGAGATGGCACCAGGATGCACTATGGGAAGATGGCGAGCTGGTGGAGGCAGTGTGATGATATGGGCAATGTTCTGCTGGGAAACCTCGGGTCCTGGCCTTCACGTGGATGTTACTGTGACACGTACCACCTACCTAAACAGTGTTGCAGACCAGGTTACACCCCTTCATGGTAACGGTGTTCTCTAATGGCAGTGGCCTCTTTCAGCAGGATGATGCTCCCTGACACACTGCAGAAACTGTTCAGGAACGGTTCGAGGAACATGACAAAGAGTTCAAGGTGTTGACTTGGCCTCCAAATTCCCCAGATCTCAATCCGATTGAGCATCTGTGGGACGTGCTGGACAAACAAGTCTGATCCATGGAGGCTCCACCTCACAACTTACAGGACTTAAAGGATCTGCTGCTAACGTCTAAACACACACACCTTTAGAGGTCTTGTGGAGTCCATGCCTCAACGCGTCAGAGCTGTTTTACTGACACACGGAGGATCTACACAATATTAGGCAGGTGGTTTTAATGTTATAGCTGATCAGTGTAAGTGCACTGGATAGTGTGTGATGAGTTTAGGTAGTTGATGTGAGGAAGCCAGATGGATACACAGTGCACTAGAAGGTATCATTTCATACCCTACATAGTGCCTTATACAGGGGAGGAGGAAGCTGCATCCCAAATGAAGTGCACTTGTTTATGGAGTAGGAAGCTGAACAGATTGGGAGTG
>NC_069737.1:16870862-16880862 GCF_027358585.1 Pangasianodon hypophthalmus | reverse complement strand
CTGATCTCTGTGATGTTTTCTCTGATATCCGATCCACCCCTGGCCCAGTGCTGCTACTGGGTATCAGATCAGTCCGATCTCTAATGAGAACACGAACCAAATATTTGAGCAGAATTTTCACAGGTGATTTTAGAGTAAGAGAGAAACTCAGAGCAGAAACAGCAGCATCAGTTTCTCCCTCTGTCTCATTTTATCCCTTAAAGTTTTATATACATGAAGTTCCCCAGACGCCTTATAATCATTAATAACCCTTTATTCAATCTGATTATAGAAATTTATATTAAAAAAACAGATAAACAGATAAACCTGCACATACAGCACTGGAGGTTTTCGAGTTACTGTAGAACTGTAATGCTGTTAAAAAAGAAATTATTGTTATTATTATTATTATTATTATTATTATTATTATTATTATTATAGTTGTTCTTGTTTTAAACACTGTAAACACTGTAAACACTGTAAACACTCACTGGACTTTATTACTCGTGTAGGTGTTCAGTTACAGACTGAATTAGTTAGTTCTGTGGGATTAGTTTTAGAGCGTGGGTGTGTTCAGTCATGTTCTCAGAGGACGTGTGTAGTAAATCTGTAGTAATTCTATAGTAAATCTGTATTAAATCTGTAGTAATTCTGTAGTAAATCTGTATTAAATCTGTAGTAATTCTGTAGTAAATCTGTAGTAATTCTATAGTAAATCTGTATTAAATCTGCAGTAATTCTGTAGTAATTCTATAGTAATTCTGTAGTAATTCTGTAGTAATTCTATAGTAATTCTGTAGTAATTCTATAGTAAATCTGTAGTAAATCTGTAGTAAATCTGTAGGAATTCTGTAGTAATTCTGTAGTAAATCTGTAGGAATTCTGTAGTAATTCTGTAGTAATTCTATAGTAAATCTGTAGTAAATATGTAGTAATTCTGTAGTAAATCTGTAGTAATTCTGTAGTAAATCTGTAGTAATTCTGTAGTAAATCTGTAGTAATTCTATAGTAAATCAGTAGTAATTCTATAGTAAATCTGCAGTAATTCTGTAGTAATTCTATAGTAATTCTGTAGTAATTCTATAGTAATTCTGTAGTAATTCTATAGTAAATCTGTAGTAAATCTGTAGTAATTCTGTAGTAAATCTGTAGTAATTCTATAGTAAATCTGTAGTAAATCTGTAGTAATTCTGTAGTAATTCTATAGTAATTCTGTAGTAAATCTGTAGTAATTCTGTAGTAATTCTATAGTAAATCTGTAGTAAATCTGTAGTAATTCTGTAGTAAATCTATAGTAATTCTGTAGTAATTCTATAGTAAATCTGTAGTAATTCTGTAGTAAATCTGCAGTAATTCTGTAGTAATTCTATAGTAATTCTGTAGTAATTCTATAGTAAATCTGTAGTAATTCTATAGTAAATCTGTAGTAATTCTATAGTAAATCTGTAGTAATTCTATAGTAAATCTGTAGTAATTCTATAGTAAATCTGCAGTAAATCTGTAGTAATTCTATAGTAATTCTGTAGTAATTCTATAGTAATTCTGTAGTAAATCTGTAGTAATTCTATAGTAAATCTGCAGTAATTCTGTAGTAATTCTATAGTAATTCTGTAGTAATTCTATAGTAAATCTGTAGTAATTCTGTAGTAAATCTGTAGTAATTCTGTAGTAAATCTGCAGTAATTCTGTAGTAATTCTATAGTAATTCTGTAGTAATTCTATAGTAAATCTGTAGTAATTCTATAGTAAATCTGCAGTAATTCTGTAGTAATTCTATAGTAAATCTGCAGTAATTCTATAGTAATTATGTAGTAATTCTATAGTAAATCTGTAGTAATTCTATAGTAATTCTGTAGTAATTCTATAGTAAATCTGTAGTAATTCTATAGTAAATCTGCAGTAAATCTGTAGTAATTCTATAGTAATTCTGTAGTAATTCTATAGTAATTCTGTAGTAAATCTGTAGTAATTCTATAGTAAATCTGCAGTAATTCTGTAGTAATTCTATAGTAATTCTGTAGTAATTCTATAGTAAATCTGTAGTAATTCTGTAGTAAATCTGCAGTAATTCTGTAGTAATTCTATAGTAATTCTGTAGTAATTCTATAGTAAATCTGTAGTAATTCTATAGTAAATCTGCAGTAATTCTATAGTAATTCTATAGTAATTCTGTAGCAATTCTATAGTAAATCTGCAGTAATTCTATAGTAATTATGTAGTAATTCTATAGTAAATCTGTAGTAATTCTATAGTAATTCTGTAGTAATTCTATAGTAAATCTGTAGTAATTCTATAGTAAATCTGCAGTAATTCTGTAGTAAATCTGCAGTAAATCTGCAGTAATTCTATAGTAATTCTGTAGTAATTCTATAGTAAATCTGCAGTAATTCTGTAGTAATTCTATAGTAAATCTGCAGTAATTCTGTAGTAATTCTATAGTAATTCTATAGTAAATCTGTAGTAATTCTATAGTAAATCTGCAGTAATTCTGTAGTAATTCTATAGTAATTCTGTAGTAAATCTGTAGTAAATCTGTAGTAATTCTGTAGTAAATCTATAGTAATTCTGTAGTAATTCTATAGTAAATCTGTAGTAATTCTGTAGTAATTCTATAGTAATTCTGTAGTAATTCTATAGTAAATCTGTAGTAAATCTGTAGTAATTCTGTAGTAAATCTATAGTAATTCTGTAGTAATTCTATAGTAAATCTGTAGTAATTCTGTAGTAATTCTATAGTAATTCTGTAGTAATTCTATAGTAAATCTGTAGTAATTCTATAGTAAATCTGCAGTAAATCTGTAGTAATTCTGTAGTAAATCTATAGTAATTCTGTAGTAATTCTATAGTAATTCTGTAGTAATTCTATAGTAAATCTATAGTAATTCTGTAGTAATTCTATAGTAATTCTGTAGTAATTCTATAGTAAATCTGCAGTAATTCTATAGTAAATCTGTAGTAAATCTGTAGTAATTCTGTAGTAATTCTATAGTAATTCTGTAGTAATTCTATAGTAAATCTATAGTAATTCTGTAGTAATTCTATAGTAATTCTGTAGTAATTCTATAGTAAATCTGCAGTAATTCTATAGTAAATCTGTAGTAAATCTGTAGTAATTCTGTAGTAAATCTATAGTAATTCTGTAGTAATTCTATAGTAAATCTATAGTAATTCTGTAGTAATTCTATAGTAATTCTGTAGTAATTCTATAGTAAATCTGTAGTAATTCTATAGTAAATCTGTAGTAAATCTGTAGTAATTCTGTAGTAAATCTATAGTAATTCTGTAGTAATTCTATAGTAAATCTGTAGTAATTCTGTAGTAATTCTATAGTAATTCTGTAGTAATTCTATAGTAAATCTGTAGTAATTCTATAGTAAATCTGCAGTAAATCTGTAGTAATTCTGTAGTAAATCTATAGTAATTCTGTAGTAATTCTATAGTAATTCTGTAGTAATTCTATAGTAAATCTATAGTAATTCTGTAGTAATTCTATAGTAATTCTGTAGTAATTCTATAGTAAATCTGCAGTAATTCTGTAGTAATTCTATAGTAATTCTGTAGTAATTCTGTAGTAATTCTATAGTAAATCTGTAGTAATTCTGTAGTAAATCTGTAGTAATTCTATAGTAAATCTGCAGTAATTCTATAGTAATTCTGTAGTAAATCTATAGTAATTCTGTAGTAATTCTATAGTAAATCTGTAGTAATTCTATAGTAAATCTGCAGTAAATCTGTAGTAAATCTGTAGTAATTCTATAGTAATTCTGTAGTAATTCTGTAGTAAATCTGTAGTAATTCTATAGTAATTCTGTAGTAATTCTGTAGTAAATCTGTAGTAAATCTGTAGTAATTCTATAGTAATTCTGTAGTAAATCTGTAGTAATTCTGCAGTAATTCTGTAGTAATTCTGTAGTAATTCTATAGTAATTCTGTAGTAAATCTGTAGTAATTCTGTAGTAATTCTATAGTAATTCTGTAGTAATTCTATAGTAAATCTGTAGTAAATCTGTAGTAATTCTGTAGTAAATCTGTAGTAATTCTATAGTAATTCTGTAGTAATTCTATAGTAATTCTGTAGTAAATCTGTAGTAATTCTATAGTAAATCTGCAGTAATTCTGTAGTAATTCTATAGTAATTCTGTAGTAATTCTATAGTAAATCTGTAGTAAATCTGTAGTAATTCTGTAGTAAATCTATAGTAATTCTGTAGTAATTCTATAGTAAATCTGTAGTAATTCTGTAGTAAATCTGTAGTAATTCTGTAGTAATTCTGTAGTAAATCTGTAGTAATTCTATAGTAATTCTGTAGTAATTCTATAGTAAATCTGTAGTAATTCTATAGTAAATCTGCAGTAATTCTGTAGTAATTCTATAGTAATTCTGTAGTAATTCTATAGTAAATCTGTAGTAATTCTATAGTAATTCTGTAGTAATTCTATAGTAAATCTGTAGTAATTCTATAGTAATTCTGTAGTAATTCTATAGTAAATCTGTAGTAATTCTATAGTAATTCTGTAGTAATTCTATAGTAAATCTGTAGTAATTCTATAGTAAATCTGCAGTAATTCTGTAGTAATTCTATAGTAAATCTGTAGTAATTCTATAGTAAATCTGTAGTAATTCTGTAGTAAATCTGCAGTAAATCTGTAGTAATTCTATAGTAATTCTGTAGTAAATCTGTAGTAATTCTGTAGTAATTCTATAGTAAATCTGCAGTAATTCTGTAGTAATTCTATAGTAAATCTGCAGTAATTCTGTAGTAATTCTATAGTAAATCTGTAGTAATTCTGTAGTAATTCTGTAGTAATTCTATAGTAAATCTGTAGTAATTCTGTAGTAATTCTATAGTAATTCTGTAGTAATTCTATAGTAAATCTGTAGTAATTCTATAGTAAATCTGTAGTAATTCTATAGTAAATCTGCAGTAATTCTATAGTAATTCTGTAGTAATTCTATAGTAAATCTGTAGTAATTCTATAGTAAATCTGCAGTAATTCTGTAGTAATTCTATAGTAATTCTGTAGTAATTCTGTAGTAAATCTGTAGTAATTCTATAGTAAATCTGCTAGTAATTCTGTAGTAATTCTATAGTAATTCTGTAGTAATTCTATAGTAAATCTGTGGTAATTCTGTAGTAATTCTATAGTAATTCTGTAGTAATTCTATAGTAAATCTGTAGTAATTCTATAGTAAATCTGTAGTAATTCTATAGTAAATCTGTAGTAATTCTATAGTAAATCTGCAGTAATTCTGTAGTAATTCTATAGTAATTCTGTAGTAATTCTATAGTAATTCTGTAGTAATTCTATAGTAATTCTGTAGTAATTCTATAGTAAATCTGCAGTAATTCTGTACTAATTCTATAGTAATTCTGTAGTAATTCTATAGTAATTCTGTAGTAATTCTATAGTAATTCTGTAGTAATTCTATAGTAAATCTGCAGTAATTCTGTAGTAATTCTATAGTAATTCTATAGTAATTCTATAGTAAATCTGTAGTAATTCTATAGTAATTCTGTAGTAATTCTGTAGTAAATCTGTAGTAAATCTGCAGTAAATCTGTAGTAATTCTATAGTAATTCTATAGTAATTCTGTAGTAAATCTGTAGTAATTCTGTAGTAATTCTATAGTAAATCTGCAGTAATTCTGTAGTAATTCTATAGTAATTCTATAGTAAATCTGCAGTAATTCTATAGTAATTCTGTAGTAAATCTATAGTAATTCTGTAGTAATTCTATAGTAAATCTGCAGTAATTCTGTACTAATTCTATAGTAATTCTGTAGTAATTCTATAGTAATTCTGTAGTAATTCTATAGTAATTCTGTAGTAATTCTATAGTAAATCTGCAGTAATTCTGTAGTAATTCTATAGTAATTCTATAGTAATTCTATAGTAAATCTGTAGTAATTCTATAGTAATTCTGTAGTAATTCTGTAGTAAATCTGTAGTAAATCTGCAGTAAATCTGTAGTAATTCTATAGTAATTCTATAGTAATTCTGTAGTAAATCTGTAGTAATTCTGTAGTAATTCTATAGTAAATCTGCAGTAATTCTGTAGTAATTCTATAGTAATTCTATAGTAAATCTGCAGTAATTCTATAGTAATTCTGTAGTAAATCTATAGTAATTCTGTAGTAATTCTATAGTAAATCTGCAGTAATTCTGTACTAATTCTATAGTAATTCTGTAGTAATTCTATAGTAATTCTGTAGTAATTCTATAGTAATTCTGTAGTAATTCTATAGTAAATCTGCAGTAATTCTGTAGTAATTCTATAGTAATTCTATAGTAATTCTATAGTAAATCTGTAGTAATTCTATAGTAATTCTGTAGTAATTCTGTAGTAAATCTGTAGTAAATCTGCAGTAAATCTGTAGTAATTCTATAGTAATTCTATAGTAATTCTGTAGTAAATCTGTAGTAATTCTGTAGTAATTCTATAGTAAATCTGCAGTAATTCTGTAGTAATTCTATAGTAATTCTATAGTAATTCTGTAGTAATTCTGTAGTAAATCTGTAGTAAATCTGCAGTAAATCTGTAGTAATTCTATAGTAATTCTATAGTAATTCTGTAGTAAATCTGTAGTAATTCTGTAGTAATTCTATAGTAAATCTGCAGTAATTCTGTAGTAATTCTATAGTAATTCTGTAGTAATTCTATAGTAAATCTGTAGTAATTCTGTAGTAATTCTATAGTAATTCTGTAGTAATTCTATAGTAAATCTGTAGTAATTCTATAGTAAATCTGCAGTAATTCTGTAGTAATTCTATAGTAATTCTGTAGTAATTCTATAGTAAATCTGCAGTAATTCTGTAGTAATTCTATAGTAATTCTGTAGTAATTCTGTAGTAAATCTGCAGTAATTCTGTAGTAATTCTATAGTAATTCTGTAGTAATTCTATAGTAATTCTGTAGTAATTCTATAGTAATTCTGTAGTAATTCTGTAGTAAATCTGTAGTAATTCTATAGCAAATCTGTAATAATTCTGTAGTAATTCTGTAGTAAATCTGTAGGAATTCTGTAGTAAATCTGTAGTAATTCTGTAGGAATTCTGTAGTAAATCTGCAGTAATTCTGTAGTAAATCTGTAGTAATTCTGTAGTAAATCTGTAGTAATTCTATAGTAAATCTGTAGTAATTCTATAGTAAATCTGCAGTAATTCTATAGTAAATCTGTAGTAATTCTGTAGTAATTCTATAGTAATTCTATAGTAATTCTATAGTAAATCTGTAGTAAATCTGTAGTAATTCTATAGTAATTCTGTAGTAAATCTGTAGTAATTCTGTAGTAATTCTATAGTAAATCTGTAGTAATTCTATAGTAAATCTGTAGTAATTCTTTAGTAATTCTCTAGTAAATCTGTAGTAATTCTATAGCAAATCTGTAATAATTCTGTAGTAATTCTATAGTAAATCAGTAGGAATTCTGTAGTAAATCTGTAGGAATTCTGTAGTAAATCTGTAGTAATTCTGTAGGAATTCTGTAGTAAATCTGCAGTAATTCTGTAGTAAATCTGTAGGAATTCTGTAGTAAATCTGTAGTAATTCTATAGTAAATCTGTAGGAATTCTGTAGTAAATCTGTAGTAAATCTGTAGTAATTCTGTAGTAATTCTATAGTAAATCTGCAGTAGTTCTGTAGTAATTCTGTAGTAATTCTGTAGTAAATCTGTAGTAATTCTGTAGTAATTCTATAGTAATTCTGTAGTAATTCTGTAGTAATTCTATAGTAAATCTGTAGTAAATCTGTAGTAATTCTGTAGTAAATCTGTAGGAATTCTGTAGTAAATCTGTAGTAATTCTGTCGTAATTCTGTAGTAAATCTGTAGGAATTCTGTAGTAATTCTATAGTAAATCTATAGTAAATCTGTAGTAATTCTATAGTAAATCTGTAGTAATTCTGTAGGAATTCTGTAGTAATTCTATAGTAATTCTGTAGTAATTCTGTAGTAAATCTGTAGTAATTCTGTAGTAAATCTGTAGTAATTCTGTAGTAAATCTGTAGTAATTCTGTAGGAATTCTGTAGTAATTCTATAGTAATTCTGTAGTAATTCTGTAGTAAATCTGTAGTAATTCTATAGTAAATCTGTAGTAATTCTGTAGTAATTCTGTAGTAATTCTATAGTAAATCTGTAGTAAATCTGTAGTAATTCTATAGTAATTCTGTAGTAATTCTATAGTAATTCTGTAGTAATTCTATAGTAATTCTGTAGTAATTCTGTAGTAATTCTATAGTAAATCTGTAGTAAATCTGTAGTAATTCTATAGTAATTCTGTAGTAAATCTCTAGTAATTCTATAGTAAATCTGTAGTAAATCTGATAGATTCAGATAAATGGCAGAGATGTGCGTTTCTTCTCCATGTACACTAAACACTCCATGTGTACTACATGCATCATGTTAACACACACTGATCGTATTATTAGTGCTTGTTGTAGGGGGCGTGGCTACGCTTGATCATCAGTCGGTCACATGACCATAACGTGTCTGTAGTGTGTATCTGTAACTCAGTAACTTCCCTCTAAACCCCGGGAGCGTCGCGTCTCTGACTCGCCCTTTACACCTCGTCTGGATTTTACTGTTCTGAGTTTTAAACTGCTGCTTTTGGAGACAAGAGAAAAGAGCGAGATTCCTGGAGCTTCTTTATACCGAATAAAAAACACAAACCGCTTTTCCCACAGGATATAACGCAATCTTTACCCACGTCAATTCAGACGGAATAAATATAACCTGCAGTTATTTCACCTGCTCAGTTTCTAGAAGGGAAAATAAACTTTCTGTAAAAATGACTGACGTGACGGATTCAGACTAAAATCCCAGAGATACTGCAGGATTAGTTATATTCCACACCTGCACCTGGGAAACTAATCCCGTCTGAATAGGGCTATAAACTGGCCTTCTTCCTGTACTGTGTGCTCATCATCCTCATCAGCATCAGTTTCTGATTGGCTGCTGGAGATTTTTGAGTCGTTTGGTTGGTTTTTCAACCCAGCAGTGACACTGGAGCATGCACGCACACACACACACACACACACACACACACACACTACAATGCTGCAAATTAGCACCACTCAAATCATATCTGCTAGGTGGTGGTCCATTTTCACTGATGGGTGTGTGTGTGTGCACATAGGTGTGCGTGTGTGTACACGTGGGTGTGCGTGTGTGTGCATGTGTATGTGTGTGTGTGCATGTGTGTGTGTGTGTGTGTGTGTGTGTGCGCTTTCACACGTGACAGGGTAAAATTGTGAGACACACAGATGGAAGTGAGAGGACAGCCGTCAGTCTGATTAGAGCTCATCAGAGGAAGTTGTTTCTCCCAGCAGGAAGTCCTCAGACACACACACACACACACACACTATCTTTCTGATCCTGTCTGTTTAAGCTCTGAATAACAAATCACTGTTCATTATTCTTTTAACCTTTCAGTGAAGGCCAAACTGGTTCAGGGTCAAAGGTCATGTTAACGTAAGTGTGTTCCTGTAAAATACTTCAAATTTCTTCAGAATGTAACAGAAAAGGGTCAAGGAGGTGTGGCCTCTGTCCCTCAGTCTCAGTGAAGGAGGCGTGGCCTCTGTCCCTCAGTCCCAGTGAAGGAGGCGTGGACTCTGTCCCTGTGTGTCAGTAATATGTGAATTTAATTGTATGTCTTTCTGTAAAGATTTGAAAGTTTGTTTGTTTTTTGAGGCGTGTGTGTGTGTGTGTGTGTGTGTGTGAACATGTGCTTGACTGATCTCCATCTTTACTCTGACACCATCTGAACTCAGGTGGCCATCTTGTCTCAGCCTGAGGGTTCTGCTGTCCTGTGTGTGTTACCATCTGGACCTCACTCTGTGTGTGTGTGTGTGTGTATGTGTGTATGTGTGTGTGTGTGTGTGTGCCTGTCTGTCTGTGTGTGACCCAGACACTCTTGGAGCAGTCTTTAGATCGTCCTTTCTTCATGTTCGATAGATGATGGATGGTCAGAATGTAGAACGAAGAAACCTCTGATTTCTGAAACACAATGTCTCTGTGCAGATG
>NC_069737.1:16845862-16853362 GCF_027358585.1 Pangasianodon hypophthalmus | reverse complement strand
ACATTTACATCATCTGATATTCTGTTGAATATTCTGAAGAAAGCATGACTTCATCCACACAACCACTTTTATCCCTGTGACCTGAGGAACCACTTCACACTGGTGTTTATGTGAGCGTCAGGTTTTTGTCAGGTTTAATTATTCACATACAAACAGCTGGATGGAACCCAGATTTGTGGTCTTGATCCTGTTCTCTTTGTCTGTAGTCTTGGTATGGTCTGTATTTGCTTGTTTAGGTTCTTGGTCAGAGTCTTGATCTCGGCGCTCAGAGTGTTGGTCTGGGTCTCATTACTGTGAGGTTTGGTCTTGGTTTCAGTCTCACTTTTATGAAATCTTGGTCTGTGTGTTGGTCCCAAAGGTAATGGTCTTAGTCTGGGTTTCGGTCTCACAATTTATAACCATGGTCTTGGAATGTGGTTAGGATCTGGGCTTTGAGGGCTGTGATCATGGGTTCAGATCCAGACCTCAATGTTTTTGTCATAGTTTTATCATCATGATATATGGTTGTGGTTCAAGGGCCATGACCTAGGTTTGGATATTGGCTGTGATCATATTATTGCCCTCAAAGTCTCTGGTCTTGGTCTAGTTCTCAAAGGCTATGATCATAGTATAGTCTTCAATGGCTATAGTCTTGGAATAATCCTCAAGGGCTCTGGTCTTGGTCTGGTACTTGAGGGCTGTGATCTGGATCTGGGAACATGGTCTTTGTTTAGGTCTTAAGGCCACTGCTTTTGGCCTGGATCTAGTTCTCAAAGGCTATATTCTTAATATGGTCTGGGTGAAGCTTTCAACGATGTGGTCTTGTTCTGGCTGAGGGTGTAGGTTGTAGGTTGTTGGGATGTTGGATGGTAACCGGGTAGAAAACACAGTTGTCACCATCTTTCTCTGTCCCAATATTGTACAGTCCCCCCTGAAAGTATTGGAACACAAGGCCGATCCTGTTGTTTTTGCTTTACACTGAAGACATTTGGGTTTGAGATCAAAAGATGAATGAGACGAAAGATCAGAATTTCAGCTTTCATTTCCTGCTTTTTACATCTAGATTTTTCATCAGGGGAAAAAGTGAAGCTTTTAGAATGGCCAAGTGAATCAGCAGACCTTAACCCCACTGAGCAGCATTTCACCTCCTGAAGAGGAGACTGAAGGGAAAAACCCCCCAAAACTAACAACAACTGAAAGAAGCTGCGCTACAAGCCTGGAAAAGCAACACAAAAGAAGAGCGCAGCAGTTTGGTCACCGGCTTAATGCAGTTATTGCAAGCTAGAGATATACAGCCAAATATTTAGTGTTATTTACTTTCATTTAGTTTAAGACTATCTGTAAATATCAGGAAATGAAAGGTGAAATTCTGATCTCATAGTCTCATATTCATCTTTTGATCTCAAACCCAAATGTCTTCAGTGTAAAGGAAAAACAAAAGAATTGGCCTTGTGTTCCAATACTTTCAGAGAAGACTTTACATCTCAGTGGAGCCATGTTAACTCAATAATCTGAAAGATACAGAACAGACATGAAATGCTGTCTTTCTCTCTCTCTCTCTGTCTGTTTGTGTCTCTCTCCCTCTCTCTGTCTGTCTGTGTCTCTCTTCCTCTCTCTGTCTCTCTCGCTGTCTCTCTCTGTCTGTGTGTCTCTCTCTGTCCGTCTGTCTGTCTGTCTCTCTCTCTGTCTGTCTGTCTGTCTGTCTGTCTGTCTCTCTCTCTCTCTCTCTCTCTCTCTCTCTCCCTCTCTCTCATTGATGTTGAAGTATATTGCAGTGGGAATGAGTGTGTGTGTTTAAGCAGTGAGCTCCTCTGACATTTTGATTAAATCTGACAAGAAATTACTGCCTCAGAATCTCAATGAAATACACACAAGGGAAGAGAATCAGACAAACACACAGAAAGCAATATTCTAACAATTTGCATAGATACACAGTGGGCCTGTAAACACACACACACACACACACACACACACACACACACAGCATGTTGTCTTTGAGTCATGATGTTTGGTGTTTGTGATGAACTGAATAATATTTACTGAGTAGCAGCAAATGAGATTTATGTGAAACAAAATCAAATAATAAAATCGCCTTACCATGGCCATTACCATCCTCCATCAAACACCAACATCCTCCATCAAACACCTTCAAACACCAACATCCTCCATCAAAACCATCAAACACCAACATCCTCCATCAAAACCATCAAACACCATCATCCTCCATCAAACACCAACATCCTCCATCAAACACCAAACTCCATCATCCTCCATTAAACACTATCAAACACCAACATCCTCCATCAAACACCATCAAACTCCATCATCCTCCATTAAACACTATCAAACACCAACATCCTCTATCAAACACCATCAAACACCATCATCCTCCATCAAACACCATCAAACACCATCATCCTCCATCAAACACCATCATCCTCCATCAAAACCATCAAACACCATCAAACACCAACATCCTCCATCAAACACCATCAAACACCAACATCCTCCATCAAACACCATCAAACACCATCATCCTCCATCAAACACCAACATCCTCCATCAAACACCATCAAACACCAACATCCTCCATTAAACACTATCAAACACCAACATCCTCCATCAAACACCATCAAACACCAACATCCTCCATCAAACACCATCGAAGACCAACATCCTCCATCAAACACCATCAAACACCATCATCCTCCATTAAACACTATCAAACACCAACATCCTCCATCAAACACCATCAAACACCAACATCCTCCATTAAACACTATCAAACACCAACATCCTCCATCAAACACCATCAAACACCAACATCCTCCATCAAACACCATCGAAGACCAACATCCTCCATCAAACACCATCAAACACCATCATCCTCCATTAAACACTATCAAACACCAACATCCTCCATCAAACACCATCAAACACCAACATCCTCCATCAAACACCATCAAACACCATCATCCTCCATCAAACACCAACATCCTCCATCAAACACCATCAAACACCAACATCCTCCATCATCCTCCATTAAACACATCAAACACCTTCAAACACCATCATCCTCCATCAAACACCATCAAACACCAACATCCTCCATCAAACACCATCAAACACCAACATCCTCCATCAAACACCTTCAAACACCATCATCCTCCATCAAACACCAACATCCTCCATCAAACACCATCAAACACCAACATCCTCCATCATCCTCCATTAAACACATCAAACACCTTCAAACACCATCATCCTCCATCAAACACCATCAAACACCAACATCCTCCATCAAACACCATCAAACACCAACATCCTCCATCAAACACCTTCAAACACCATCATCCTCCATCAAACACCAACATCCTCCATCAAACACCATCAAACACCAACATCCTCCATCATCCTCCATTAAACACATCAAACACCTTCAAACACCATCATCCTCCATCAAACACCATCAAACACCAACATCCTCCATCAAACACCATCAAACACCAACATCCTCCATCAAACACCTTCAAACACCATCATCCTCCATCAAACACCAACATCCTCCATCAAACACCTTCAAACACCATCATCCTCCATCAAACACCAACATCCTCCATCAAACACCTTCAAACACCAACATCCTCCATCAAACACCAACAGTATACACAGACAAATCCAACACCTTTGCTTTATAATTGTACCAGAGGAAATACCGCGGCTAACACCGAGTCAGAAGTGATGTTCAGGTAATTCTGAGGTTGCTGGTGTTTGTATGAGTGTTCAGTTGTGGCCTCTCGGCTTTAATGAGGAATTATGGGTACAGAAATTGTGGAGTTTAATAGGTGATGTCACTGAGGGACCAAACGAACTGAAGGTTTAATTCAATGTGTAATTAGCGAGCATTGTTTCAGCTGATGAACAAATCAATTTCTAATCAGGGTTTCATTAGCATCAGATTAGGGTTTGATTAGAGATCGGTCCAGTGGTGACCCAATGAGCAGAAAGCTCGTTAACGCTGCGATTCCAGTCAAACTGCACTTCCTGTTTAACATAACACACTGAAGCTGCTGCCATATTTGGGAGTGTTTTATATCATTTCAGGGAAAATACAGGAGATTCTGTACTTACTGTTCACTAAATAAACATCTTTATAGCTATCATTCATCCTGCAGTCGCACTGTTCGGGTTATAGAACACAGGAAGGAAGTTTTAATAAATGTAATTCATTAATTTGAATAGAAGCGTGTGTTATTGAGCACCAGTCCACTGCACACTTCACTAAATGACGTGACGCCTTCATGTGTAAGATTTTCACCTTTCCTCCAGATGACAGCTGAAGATCAGCAGAACTTTTGGAGAGTTTTTTTCTCAGTGTCAGAAACGTGCATTACGTGATGTTTTTCCACGTTTCCCAGAACATCCTGTGTAAAAATGATGTATTTAAAACATTACACCAGATTTCTGTGGATTTTCAGTCTCAGATTTTAGAACCTGTTGAATGTTTACTGTTCCTCTGAATCTTTTCACAGGGTGAAGAAGCTGTAATTTAATCGCCTAATTAATTTGGCAGAGAATAATCCAATTAAATAGCAATTATTAAGACAATAACACCAATCTGGCAAATTGAAATTAGCTGCTTTTTAAAACTCAGCTCATGTTTTAACTCACAGAAGGTCCACAGATCTTGTGCTGCTCTTTCTGAGGGTTGAAGGTGCAGCGCTGTGGCGTAACTCACCCACGTGAAGCTCCACTGGTGATCGTTTCTACTCAAGCGTTCCTCAGCGTGTTCACCGGGGAACCAACTCCACAGCCAACTTCTTCAGAGCTGGAACTGCTGACCGTCCACAGACCCCTGGAGGAACCCGTACTCTCTGCGGCGTGAGTGTGAACCCGGCTCGAGTGTAACGTCAACATACGATACCTCCAAGGCCTAGTGTGTATATAATGAATTAATTAATGACCTAAACTCGAGGAGGGGGAGGGGTTTAATCTGCAGCCCATGTGGTCAGTTTCAGGAGCACGCAGGCTTGAACACTTCTCTTACATCCTGAACAGTTCTTTAGTTTTCACCTAGACGTTCTGTGTAGAACCTTAGAGACACAATTTCTCTTTCAGAAATGATCTCGGCTCAAAATGATTCAAAGAACCCTTAAACAATCTTTCTCTGAACTGTCCTGTTCCTCGGGAAAGTTTGTGCACTTTTTACTCTTATTCTCTCTCTCTCTCTCTCTCTCTCTCTCTCTCTCTCTCTTTCTGTGTCGCTGTCTGTCTCTGTCTCTCTCTCTCTCTTTCTGTGTCACTGTCTGTCTGTCTCTGTCTCTGTCTCTGTCTCTCTCTCTCTCTCTTTCTGTGTCGCTGTCTGTCTCTGTCTCTGTCTCTGTCTCTCTCTCTCTCTCTTTCTGTGTCGCTGTCTGTCTCTGTCTCTGTCTCTCTCTCTCTCTCTCTTTCTGTGTCGCTGTCTGTCTGTCTGTCTCTGTCTCTGTCTCTCTCTCTCTCTTTCTGTGTCGCTGTCTGTCTCTGTCTCTGTCTCTGTCTCTCTCTCTCTCTTTCTGTGTCGCTGTCTGTCTCTGTCTCTGTCTCTCTCTCTCTCTCTCTCTCTCTCTCTTTCTGTGTCGCTGTCTGTCTCTGTCTCTGTCTCTCTCTCTCTCTCTCTCTCTTTCTGTGTCGCTGTCTGTCTGTCTCTGTCTCTCTCTCTCTCTCTCTCTCTCTCTCTCTTTCTGTGTCGCTGTCTGTCTGTCTGTCTCTGTCTCTGTCTCTCTCTCTCTCTCTTTCTGTGTCGCTGTCTGTCTCTGTCTCTCTCTCTCTCTCTCTCTTTCTGTGTCGCTGTCTGTCTCTGTCTCTGTCTCTCTCTCTCTCTCTCTCTCTCTCTCTCTCTCTCTCTTTCTGTGTCGCTGTCTGTCTCTGTCTCTGTCTCTCTCTCTCTCTCTCTTTCTGTGTCGCTGTCTGTCTCTGTCTCTCTCTCTCTCTCTCTCTCTTTCTGTGTCGCTGTCTGTCTGTCTGTCTCTGTCTCTGTCTCTCTCTCTCTCTTTCTGTGTCGCTGTCTGTCTCTGTCTCTGTCTCTCTCTCTCTCTCTCTCTCTCTTTCTGTGTCGCTGTCTGTCTCTGTCTCTGTCTCTCTCTCTCTCTCTCTCTCTCTCTTTCTGTGTCGCTGTCTGTCTCTGTCTCTGTCTCTCTCTCTCTCTCTTTCTGTGTCGCTGTCTGTCTGTCTGTCTGTCTCTCTCTCTCTCTCTCTCTCTCTTTCTGTGTCGCTGTCTGTCTCTGTCTCTCTCTCTCTCTCTCTCTCTCTCTCTCTCTTTCTGTGTCGCTGTCTGTCTCTGTCTCTCTCTCTCTCTCTCTCTCTCTCTCTTTCTGTGTCGCTGTCTCTCTGTCTCTGTCTCTGTCTCTCTCTCTCTCTCTCTCTCTTTCTGTGTCGCTGTCTGTCTCTGTCTCTCTCTCTCTCTCTCTCTCTCTCTCTCTTTCTGTGTCGCTGTCTGTCTCTGTCTCTCTCTCTCTCTCTCTTTCTGTGTCGCTGTCTGTCTCTGTCTCTGTCTCTCTCTCTCTCTCTCTCTCTCTCTTTCTGTGTCGCTGTCTGTCTCTGTCTCTGTCTCTCTCTCTCTCTTTCTGTGTCGCTGTCTGTCTGTCTGTCTCTGTCTCTCTCTCTCTCTCTCTCTCTCTCTCTCTCTCTCTCTTTCTGTGTCGCTGTCTGTCTGTCTGTCTCTGTCTCTGTCTCTCTCTCTCTCTCTCTTTCTGTGTCGCTGTCTGTCTCTGTCTCTGTCTCTCTCTCTCTCTCTCTCTCTCTCTCTCTTTCTGTGTCGCTGTCTGTCTCTGTCTCTGTCTCTCTCTCTCTCTCTCTCTCTCTCTCTCTCTCTCTCTCTTTATCTGTCTGTTTTAGCTCTGTTTTACTGGGGGATGTAAATTGGGGTGAAGTTAATAAGTGAAGCCCCAAAAAACTTCACACACTGTCTGTGTGACGCAACAGCGTGTAACAGCACTTCTACGGCAGGTGTTTAGGTAAGACTTGCTGAAAATATTGAAACGTAAAAATACCCCCCAATACACACAAACACACACACACACACACACACACAAGCGCTGTTAGGAGTGAAAAAGGCTGATTTGGGGAGATGAGTGTTATGATGTGCTTGCATCATCACTGCCATGGTTTATTGCTGAATGTGACAGTGCGATCCTGCTGATGTCAGGAATTTAACACACACACACACACACTATCTATAGCTGTTAAAGAAGCAGAATCCGTTCTGTGTGTAAAGCAGTGAATGGTTCAGGGCCTAATAATAATAATACTTCAGCTCCCTAGCTAACGTAGCTAATGAGTAATGGAAGTGTATTAACCTGCAGAGACGCACAGAGTCTCAGACAGAAATACAGCTGCAGGGACGAGCAGCTCTCTTCCTCCACACAGACAGCATGAGTCTCCGGCAGGGGCGTGGCTTACGGTCTGAAGGCGGAGCTTGTAAGTTAGAGGTGAGAATTCAGATGAGAATGAATTGTTATTTATTTATTTTGCACATAAACCCTG
>NC_069737.1:16835862-16838362 GCF_027358585.1 Pangasianodon hypophthalmus | reverse complement strand
AGATCAGACTCTAATGTAACCCTCTACACACAGGCCTGAGATCAGACTCTAATATAACCCTGTACACACAGGCCTGAGATCAGACTCTAATGTAACCCTGTACACACAGGCCTGAGATCAGACTCTAACGTAACCCTCTACACACAGGCCTGAGATCAGACTCTAACGTAACCCTCTACACACAGGCCTGAGATCAGACTCTAATATAACCCTCTACACACAGGCCTGAGATCAGACTCTAATATAACCCTCTACACACAGGCCTGAGATCAGACTCTAATATAACCCTGTACACACATGCCTGAGATCAGACTCTAATATAACCCTGTACACACAGGCCTGAGATCAGACTCTAACGTAACCCTCTACACACAGGCCTGAGATCAGACTCTAATATAACCCTCTACACACAGGCCTGAGATCAGACTCTAATATAACCCTCTACACACAGGCCTGAGATCAGACTCTAATATAACCCTCTACACACAGGCCTGAGATCAGACTCTAACATAACCCTCTACACACAGGCCTGAGATCAGACTCTAATATAACCCTCTACACACAGGCCTGAGATCAGACTCTAATATAACCCTGTACACACAGGCCTGAGATCAGACTCTAATATAACCCTGTACACACAGGCCTGAGATCAGACTCTAATATAACCCTCTACACACAGGCCTGAGATCAGACTCTAACATAACCCTCTACACACAGGCCTGAGATCAGACTCTAATATAACCCTCTACACACAGGCCTGAGATCAGACTCTAATATAACCCTCTACACACAGGCCTGAGATCAGACTCTAATATAACCCTCTACACACAGGCCTGAGATCAGACTCTAACGTAACCCTCTACACACAGGCCTGAGATCAGACTCTAACGTAACCCTCTACACACAGGCCTGAGATCAGACTCTAACGTAACCCTCTACACACAGGCCTGAGATCAGACTCTAACGTAACCCTCTACACACAGGCCTGAGATCAGACTCTAATATAACCCTCTACACACAGGCCTGAGATCAGACTCTAATATAACCCTCTACACACAGGCCTGAGATCAGACGGGGTTGGAACACTAGAACACTAGAACACTAGAACACTAGAACAGTACGGCGGGGTTGGAACACTAGAACACTAGAACACTAGAACAGTACGGTGGGGTTGGAACACTAGAACTCTAGAACACTAGAACACTAGAACAGTACGGTGGGGTTGGAACACTAGAACTCTAGAACACTAGAACACTAGAACACTAGAACAGTACAGCGGGGTTGGAACACTAGAACTCTAGAACACTAGAACAGTACGGCGGGGTTGGAACACTAGAACTCTAGAACACTAGAACACTAGAACAGTAGAACAGTACGGTGGGGTTGGAACACTAGAACACTAGAACACTAGAACTCTAGAACACTAGAACAGGGGTTGGAACACTAGAACACTAGAACACTAGAACACTAGAACAGTACGGCGGGGTTGGAACACTAGAACTCTAGAACACTAGAACAGTACGGTGGGGTTGGAACACTAGAACTCTAGAACACTAGAACACTAGAACAGTACGGTGGGGTTGGAACACTAGAACTCTAGAACACTAGAACACTAGAACACTAGAACACTAGAACAGTACAGCGGGGTTGGAACACTAGAACTCTAGAACACTAGAACACTAGAACAGTACGGCGGGGTTGGAACACTAGAACTCTAGAACACTAGAACACTAGAACAGTAGAACAGTACGGTGGGGTTGGAACACTAGAACACTAGAACACTAGAACTCTAGAACACTAGAACAGGGGTTGGAACACTAGAACACTAGAACAGTACGGTGGGGTTGGAACACTAGAACACTAGAACACTAGAACACTAGAACAGTACGGTGGGGTTGGAACACTAGAACACTAGAACACTAGAACACTAGAACACTAGAACAGTACGGTGGGGTTGGAACACTAGAACACTAGAACACTAGAACAGTACGGTGGGGTTGGAACACTAGAACACTAGAACAGTACGGTGGGGTTGGAACACTAGAACACTAGAACACTAGAACACTAGAACAGTAGAACAGTACGGTGGGGTTGGAACACTAGAACACTAGAACACTAGAACTCTAGAACACTAGAACAGGGGTTGGAACACTAGAACACTAGAACAGTACGGTGGGGTTGGAACACTAGAACACTAGAACACTAGAACACTAGAACAGTACGGTGGGGTTGGAACACTAGAACTCTAGAACACTAGAACACTAGAACAGTACGGCGGGGTTGGAACACTAGAACTCTAGAACACTAGAACACTAGAACAGTACGGCGGGGTTGGAACACTAGAACTCTAGAACACTAGAACAGTAGAACAGTACGGTGGGGTTGGAACACTAGAACACTAGAACACTAGAACTCTAGAACACTAGAACAGGGGTTGGAACACTAGAACACTAGAACAGTACGGTGGGGTTGGAACACTAGAACACTAGAACACTAGAAC
>NC_069737.1:16825862-16828362 GCF_027358585.1 Pangasianodon hypophthalmus | reverse complement strand
CACACCAGAGACCCATCCTCCCCTGTTAGTGCCCCTCCTAAAACTCACTTTTATTTACTCTTATTTTTAAAGAGACCTAATCAAAGGTATATTTTGATTTGTTTAGATATGTGTATTTTTTGGATAAAATATAATTAGTAAAGTAAAGACAAAATTTTACAAATAAGTTCATAAACCCGAAGGTCCTTACAGTCATAAATCTACTCTGCTACGTCAGTAAGTTTTGTTACGTTACTCACTCAAATAAACTTCAACAACAAATTATTCGGCTAACCTAGCTAACTAACCAATGTAGCTAATTAAACACCAACCAACTATCTAATATTGCTAGCAACTCTTTGAGTGTAACTAAATAATTCATGCACAAGCTAACATCAGAAACTCATAACTTATAACTTTTAAAGAAATTAAATGTTACTATATTTACACTTTAATTCATATTTTCGTTGCAGGGAAACAGATCTTCATTTTCATTCTGCCTGCATCAGTGAGAAAATGTTTACATGATGTTTGTAGAGAACAGTGAGTGAGTGCTAGCATGGAGGATGAGTGCGGTTAGCGCTCTAGCGCTCTATAATACAGCTTCACGGGTTGGTGCTGTGACCCGGTGACCCGCTAGCACCACTCGGCTGAGTCACGTCATTTCATTACAAATCCTCACAAAGTCGTAATACTTGAGCTTTATGTTATCAGGGTCCTGTATGCTAGCTCGCAGTGTGCTAATTTGACGTCTCATGCTGCTACGTTGGTTGGGTTGTTTAGCTATAAAACACCAGCGTGAAGGCTCGTTATCTCACCGTGGCTAATGAAGGTCCAATTATAAAACAAGAGCACTCGTTAAAGATGTTCTGAAGTGCTACTATTGTACTGAGCAACATTAAACTGAAATAACAGAGAATAATTTACTTTAATAAACAAGGCAAAGCTCAGAGGTGTGTGTATGAGTGTGTGTGTGTGTGTGTGTGCAGTTTAACAATGCACTGGACATGATGATAATGGCACTGTAGAGATGTTCAGCTGATCGCTGTTAAAGGAAAGTGCAGTATTTATTTGAAGAAGGTTCAATGGTCTCGGAGACGTGATGAGCTGCAGTTCCAGCATTATTGTGAGAAGCAGCTCTGAGTGAAACAGTTTCCACAAAACAAACACTGCTCAAGTTTTAGTATTACGACTGCACAATATAATATTAAATAGTTTTAATTAATTACTCTGTTTTCTTATTTATTAGGATTTATAATGCTTTCATTTCACTGCTTGTATTTGATTCGTATATTTTAATTTAACATTTGATTCACGTTTCTCCCTGTTACTGTCTCTGGGGACGATTCTGGGTGTTTTTATAGGAAATCATTATTATTAGTAGTAGTAGTAGTAGTAGTAGTAGTAGTATTGTTATTGTTGTTGTTGTTGCTGTTGTTGTTGTTATTTCAGGTGTAAGTGTTCATTCTGCACGTGTAAAAGTAGATTTTAATGCTTTATTTGCACCAAATGATAGATTTCATATATATATATAAAAAGTGCTTCGTATCTGTCTTTTAAACGCTTCTCAGAAATAACAAAAGGCTTTTTCCGGACATGAAAAGAGAAATGTAAAATATTATTCAGCTACAGGAATACACAAGCGCATACACACCCTAGTGCCGTACCACCCAGTGTGTTCCACCATCTGCTTTTACACACACACACACACACACACAAGCATGATTCTAGTTTATATACCTGCATGACTTGCTGTAGTACACTCAATATCACACACACACACACACACACATGGTCCTGGCCAGCTTGTGCCTTGATCCACCTGTTTGCTCATATGTGCACCCTGCTGTACCACACACACACACACACACACACACACTTATTCACACACACATATCCATATTGCAAGTGCATGAGTGTGTTGGCCCTCGTTGGAGAAACATATTGTTTCCTGATTCACCTTGTCCCCTGCAGTGTGTGTGTGTGCGTGTGTGTGTGTGTGTGTGTGTGTGTTCTATGTTGTGAGGTTTCCATGAACTGAACTCTCCTTTAAGCCAGTCTACATTAACACTGTTACAGGCTCAGAGCCCTGAAAGGTTCTGTGAGTGTTTCTCTGTCTGTTCCAAGTAGAACCTTGTTTTTGGAAGAGAAGAACCTTTAGTTTATCCACTGAATCTTCACACAGCTCTTGTGTTACAAGGACAGTCAGAAGGTCACAAACTGGACTAAACCAGTTTCAGCCCGTCTACATTCACACTGAACCGGTTTAAACCAGACTAGTTTATTACAGATGAATAACAGAATCCAGAATAAGACTCCGCCCTGATCAGCTGTAGCAGTGTAAACCTGTCTCACTCTCACTGTCTCACTCTCAAACCTGTCTCACTCTCACTGTCTCACTCTTAAACCTGTCTCACTCTCAAACCTGTCTCACTCTCAAACCTGTCTCACTCTCACTGTCTCACTCTCAAACCTGTCTCACTCTCACTGTCTCACTCTCACTGTCTCACTCTCAAACCTG
>NC_069737.1:16818362-16820862 GCF_027358585.1 Pangasianodon hypophthalmus | reverse complement strand
CAAAGGTCAATAGGGAGAACTCTGACGAAGATCGAGTTGTTTTTATTTTTATTTTTATGTGGTCATGTTTACTATTTGTTTGTCTTATTTATATTCCTTTTTTAATGAACGGGATCCAGGTTGCGAGTTTTAATATCAATGGAGCGAGGGAACATGTTAAAAGAGCAAAGCTTTATGAACTTATTAAGCAGAAGCGTGTTGATGTAACTATGCTGCAGGAAACACACAGCGACAGCAGTAATGCCGCTGATTGGGTGAAGGAGTGGGGTGGTTTGGTGATTTTAAGTCACAACACGTCGCTTAGTGGTGGTGTTGCCTTGCTTTTTTCTCGCAATTTTATCCCGGTTTCCTACACTGTTGAGGAAGTTTTAAAGGGGAGGCTTTTAAAAGTGAAGGCTGTCTATGAGAACGAGGTTTTTGTTTTTATTTGTGTGTACGCTCCCACAAATGCAGTGGAGAGAATGATTTTTTTAGATAAACTTCACAATGTCATTTTAAACTGCAGCACTGAAGAGTTCTTAATTTTGGGAGGGGATTTTAATGGCACAGCAGACCCTCTAGACAGAAATCATGCAGAACCTCACTTAGCCTCCCGTAAGCGTCTATGGGAGTTGGTAGAGGCCCACGATCTCTGTGACGTCTGGAGAACCTTTAATAAGAAACGGAGACAGTACACGTGGGCCCATTCCGTAGACAACACCCTCTCCCTGGCGCGATTAGATCGGTTTTATTGTTTTAAGCATCACCTGGCGGTTTTTACGAAATGTTTTATTTTTCCAGTAGGCATCTCAGACCACTGCATGGTCCAGTGTTCTATCAGTAAAAAGAACATAAAACCTAGGAGTGCCTACTGGCATTTTAACACTGCACTCTTAGAAGATTCTCATTTTAGAGAGTCTTTTATTTTTTTTATGGAATTGGTTTAAACGTGAGAAGGCAGCTTTTAACTCCCTACAGCAATGGTGGGACATTACGAAAGCGCAAATCAAAGTTTTCTGTCAGCAGTACACTCTCAATGTCACAAGGGACATCACTAGATCTTTAAAAGCTCTGGAGATAGAGATAGTGGAACTCCAGCATTTGGGGACCACAGGAAATCGAGGGCAGATTGCAGCCCTCACAAGAAAAAAAGCTCAAATGAATGACCTGTTGGACACTACAGTACAGGGGGCACTGGTCCGCTCACGCTTTAATAGTGTGACCGAGATGGACGCTCCTTCTAAGTTTTTCTTCAGTTTAGAACAAAATAATGGACAGAAAAGATTCATGCATGCTGTGCGAACAGAATCAGGGGATCTCGTCTCAGAGCCTACTGATATTCGCCAGCAGACAGTCAGCTTCTATTCGAAGCTATATAGCAGCGAAAGGTCAGGGGCACAGGTAGCGGAGGAGAGCTTCCTCAATGACCTGCCTAAGCTCTCAGAGACAGTGGCCAAAGAGCTGGACAGAGAGCTGACACTGTCTGAGCTTCAGGAAGCTCTCCAGGGTATGGAGAACGGGCAGGCGCCGGGTATAGATGGTCTCCCTGTTGAATTTTTCAAGGCGTTCTGGGCAGCAATAGGGCAGGACGTGCTGGAGGTCCTACGGGAAAGTGTGAAGTGTGGTCAGCTCCCATCGAGCTGCAGGAGAGCCGTCCTGACCCTGCTGCCGAAAAAGGGAGACCTGACCCACCTGAAGAACTGGCGCCCGGTGTCACTACTGTGCACTGACTGTAAGCTGCTGTCAAAAGCATTAGCTTTGAGACTGACGAAGGTGATGGAGCAGATCATTCACTTAGACCAGACGTACTGTGTGCCCGGCAGGTCAATTTTTGACAATGTTTACTTAATTCGTGACATTTTGGACGTCTCCAGGCTACTGGGCTTAAAGACTGGTCTGATTTTTCTAGACCAGGAAAAGGCTTTTGACCGGGTTGAGCACGAATACTTGTGGAAGGTGTTAGAACGCTTTGGGTTCAACCCTGGTTTCACAGCCATGATCAAAGTGTTGTACAGTGAGATTGAGAGTGTACTGAAGGTTAATGGTGGTTTATGTGCCCCTTTTAGAGTGTACAGAGGCATTAGACAGGGCTGTTCCCTATCGGGCATGCTGTACACTCTAGCTATCGAACCTCTTTTAATTAACTTAAGAAGTCGAATCTCTGGTTTTAACATTCCACACTGTAATGCTTCACTTTGTCTGTACGCATATGCAGATGACCTGGCTGTAATGGTGGGATCCCAGGCTGATGTGAATGTTTTATCTGATGTTTTAAGAGACTTTGAGGTTTTATCATCAGCAAAAGTTAACTGGGGAAAGAGTGAAGCAATTTTAGTTGGGGAGTGGGGAGGTGAGGAGCCTACACTCCCGGGAGGCCTGGTGTGGAAAAGAGGAGGTTTTAAATACTTGGGTGTCTACCTGGGAAGTCCTGAATTTTTAAGTAAAAACTGGGAAGGCACTGTAGAGCACGTCAAGGGCAGACTGAGCAGGTGGAAGCGGCTGGTTCCAGGGATGTCCTACA
>NC_069737.1:16813362-16815862 GCF_027358585.1 Pangasianodon hypophthalmus | reverse complement strand
CTCTGTCTCTCTCTCTCACTGTCTCTCAATCTCTCTCTCTCACTGTCTCTCTCTTGGTGGTAGGCGGGGTTAGGGTGGCTGAGTGGGTGGTGGATGGGGGTTAGGGTGGTAGGCGGGGTTAGGGTGGGTGAGAGGGTGTTGGGCGGGGTTAGGGTGGGTGAGAGGGTGGTGGGCGGGGTTAGGGTGGTAGGCGGGGTTAGGGTGGGTGAGTGGGTGGTGGTGGGCGGGGTTAGGGTGGGTGAGCGGGTGGTGGGGATGGAGGGGGTTATTGATATGGAGCTCTTAGCTCTGGTTGTCCCTCAGGCTGTGACAGGATGCTACGAGTCTTGCAGCGATGTTTGCGCTAATGGCTCTGTCGCCGAGAGTAAAGGGGAGTTTCTGAATCGGGGAGCACGTGCTGAACTCAGGGAATACAGTATTTATTTTACAGTAGTAGTGCTTTCTGGTGATGTCGTATTTGGGGCATTCGGTGAGGAAGTGCAGCTCTGTCTCCATCACTCCCAGGCTGCATTGGGAGCACAGCCTCTCCTCACGGGGCAGCCACGCCCGTCTGCGGCGGCCCGTCTCTACGGCCAGCCCGCGCTCGCTGAGTCTGTACATCGTCACAGTCTTTCTTAATCTCTTATCCGTCACCGTGGTCAGGTATTCCGCCACGGCGTACTCTCCATTTAGTGCCGAATAACATTCCAGTTTGTGTTGATTATTAACGGTGTTTGTCCAGTAAGTAATGTACTTTTCTCTCTCTGTGTTTGTGATGCGATTGGGCCGAATGGTGGTGAGTGTGAGGTCCTGAGTCTCCGTGACCTCCGCAGGTGAGAGGTGAAAGGTGAGAGGTCAGTGAGTCTCAGGACCAGCTGGCAGAGGGAACTCCTCGCTACGCTCAGCTCCTGGTGTTTCAGGGCTTTATAGTGGTATGTCTCGGGGTCACTCGCTTTTAAATGCTTCCAAAATGTGATGGCTCTTTTTTGGATGTTTAAAAGGAGAGGATATCGGCCTAATTCTGCCCTGCAGCCATTATTTGGCGTTTTTCTTTGGACGTTTAGTATACTTTTGCAAAATTCTGTATGTAGGGTTTCAATTGGATGTTTTTCCCAATTTATAAAGTCATATTTTATAGGCGGACCCCACACTTCACTGCCATATAATGCAATAGGTTCGATGACCGAATTGAAAATTTTGAGCCAGATTTGAATCGGAATATCAGTTTTAATGGATTTCTTAATGGCGTAGAAAGCCCTTTTAGCTTTCTCTTTGAGTTCATTCACAGCCAAAGAAAAGTTACCTGTTGAACTGATTTTTAGGCCGAGGTAAGTGTATGTTTTTGTGGTTTCTATGCGTCTGTCTGATACTGAAAAGGTGTGTGTAAGTCCCTGAGATGTGGATCTTTTGTGGAAAATCATCACTTTGGTCTTTTGATGGTTTACTGTCAGGGCCCAGGACTGACAGTAACTCTCCAGCACTGCCAGGCTCTTCTGCAGCCCCTCTTGAGTGGGCGACAGGAGAACCAAGTCGTCTGTGTAGAGGAGGCACTTTATTTCTGCATCGTATAGAGTGAGACCTTGAATGGGAGACTGTTCTATCATTTTAGCCAATTGGTTGATGTAAATGTTGAATAGGGTGGGGCTTAAACTGCAGCCCTGTCTCACTCCACGCTGCTGGGAGAAGAAGTCTGTTCTTTTATTTTCAGTTTTAACAGCACATTGACTGGCTGTGTACATTGATTTGATCACATCATAACATCTTCCCCCTACACCGCTCTCTAAAAGTTTTAAGAATAATCCTTCATGCCAGATTGAGTCGAATGCTTTCTTAAAGTCTACGAAACAAGCAAAAATTTTACTTTTGTTTTGATGTACATATTTATCAATTAGAGTGTGTAGGGTGAAGATATGGTCAGATGTGCGACATTTTGGGAGGAAACCAATTTGACATTTACTCAAGGCATCGTGTTTCATGAGGAAGTCTAAAAGTCTGGTGTTTAGAATACTGCAGAAAACCTCTCTCTCTCACTCTCTCTCTCTCTCACTGTTTCTCTCTCTCTCTCTCTCTCTCTCTCTCACTGTCTCTCTCTCACTCTCTCTCTCTCTCTCTCTCTCTCTCTCACTGTCTCTCTCTCTCTCACTCTCTCTCTCTCTCTCTCTCTCTCACTGTCTCTCTCTCTCTCTCTCTCTCTCTCTCACTGTCTCTCTCTCTCTCACTCTCTCTCTCTCTCTCTCTCTCTCTCTCACT
This sequence comes from Pangasianodon hypophthalmus, assembly GCF_027358585.1. Lineage (NCBI taxonomy): Eukaryota > Metazoa > Chordata > Actinopteri > Siluriformes > Pangasiidae > Pangasianodon > Pangasianodon hypophthalmus. The sequence continues at coordinate 16,813,633 of NC_069737.1, read as the reverse complement.
GTCTCTCTCTCTCTCTCTCTCACTGTCTCTCTCTCTCTCTTTCTCTCTCTCTCTCTCTCTCACTGTCTCTCTCTCTCTCTCTCTCTCTCTCTCACTCTCTCTCTCTCTCACTGTCTCTCTCTCTCACTCTCACTCTCTCTCTCCATTTCTCTCTCTCACTCTCTCTCTCTCTCACTGTCTCTCACTCTCACTCTCTCTCACTCTCTCTCTCTCTCTCTCTCTCTGCGCATGCGCGGGTGCGAAGGAGCGAGTGGAGCGTCGTGAGCGGGTT
>NC_069737.1:16804248-16807604 GCF_027358585.1 Pangasianodon hypophthalmus | reverse complement strand
AGTCAAAAAAAGTCTCTCTCTCTCACTCTCTCTCACTCTCTCTCTCTCTCTCTCTCTCTCTCTCTCACTCACTCACTCTCTCTCTCACTGTCTCTCTCTCTCACTCTCACTCTCTCTCACTCTCTCTCTCTCTCTCTCTCTAAGAACTCTTACTTTCCTTACCTTTTTTTTCTAAGAGTGAACCAAGAGGCTACATGTTAAGAGGTTCACTCTTTTTTTTTCTTTTTTCTTTAAGGGTTCTTCAGTCCCTAAAAAACAGTTTTGCTTGGAACTTTTTCAGATATGAAACATTAATAAAAATTAAGGATTATTTGTTTAGTGAATAGAGTCTTAGAAAAAAGATTTAAAAGGTTCTTTGGATAGTTAAATGCTCTTAGTTTCTTGAAAGTGTTTCATTAGGAACAGTTTATTAGGAACAGTTTATTAGGAACAGCAAAACATTTAGAAAATTATGATCCCTAAAGGATTATTTTGTTCCCACTGAACCCTTAATGATTCTGATTAGAGCCCTACAGCAGAGAGTCTCCCGGTGAGAACGTAGAACCCTTTTAGGAGGCGAGGAACCCTTAGGAACCCTTAATTATCCACAGAGAGGCTTATTTTTAAATAGAGGATAAATGTTAAAGTCCTGACAGGTTCTCGATATTAATGAGGAAAATAATGAGCAGTAATTTGGACCGCACTCTGACCGGGTTCTCTAACGATTCATCTGGATAATTAAGTGTTCTAGCTTCCAAACAATGGAATTCTTTCAGAACGGAAACCTCTTCATTATTTATCCAGAAAGATATAATGAAGTTTCTTCCAGAGGTCCAGGTGAAGAAGTTTGTTTAAAAATTAAGAAGTTGTTTCTGAGGTCTGTAGTGGGTCGTAGAGACGGGTTCTCAGCAGAACCTCAGCGCTGCGCTGTCCCGTAGCCACGCCCCCGACTGGACCGACTTTTATTCGAACGCTTTAACAGTAAAGTGATTCGCTGTTGATTAAAACCCCGAGAAACATGTTGTGTTATGTTTAATTTTATGTTATTTCTGGTGTGTGTGTCGCGGCGTGGTCACACTTTAACACTTTATCTCTCCTCACACACTCCGAATCATTTCATCTCAAATTCACTTCAAATTCAATTTAATATTAAACTCGTCTGAGGCACAAAATCCTGCGTCACTTATTATATTACATTTTAATTTAAATGCACTGATTTTAATTAAATATTCTGTCATTTGCTTTATTACACTTTATTAAACATCACTTCTTAATCTCTACATGATTACACACTTTTATTACATTTTATTATAATAATAATAATAAAATACACACTGCAGTACATTTCACAATATTAAAGTGTGTGTGTGTGTGTGTGTGTGTGTTAATGCCTGTAAATAAGTAACCATTTTTCATAATCATTAAGAGCGTAACACGTCACAGTAACAGACGATTAAAGTGATGAAAGATTAAATATTAAATTAATTAGAATAAATGTGAATAAATTAGAATGAATTAGAATTAATGAGTTTTGAAGGAAGCTGCAGATTTACTGCCTTAAAATAATAAAACTCCATTTACTGATTAAACCTGAGCAGACTCAGAGATAATTACAGCTGTGTTTATTACCCACACACACACACACACACACACACACACACACACACACACACACACACACCTGATTTATTAGGTTCGTGTAGAGGACTGTGTGGAAGGGAAACAAAATTAAAATATTTGCATTAATTAATATGCAATATGGAGCATTTCTGCCTAAAATCCAGAGTAGTGGGCGGAGTCAGTGCTAATAGATTGATTTATTAGCTGCAGTGTGATGTATTAAAGCTGAACGTGAGTGTGTGTGTGAGTGTGTGTGTGTAATCGCGAGAAGGTTTATGAAGATTACTCCTCAGTGTCTCAACGTCATCATAAAGTTTATTCAGTAAGATAAAGAAATGATCCACAGCTGGCTTTTAGATATTCAAAAACTTAAACATTTAAACAGAGAGTGTGAAAATGTTGTCATTCACATGAAGCCCACTGTGTAACCACAACACACACTTGTACCTCGCCTTGATGTTGTGTGTTTGTACCGTCGCCTCTCATGGCGTGTAAACAGCGTTATAACACACACGCAGACTTACGACGGTTCAGTTTAGTGGAGTTTCCTCCTCCGACTTTACACACGACGTCATTCACTCAATTATCAGTCCTCATTTATCTCTCTTTCAGTAAAGCTGTGTGTAAATGTACACCTAAGCCAAAGAGAGCGAAAGATTTACGTAAAAATGCTGACTTTCTTCATATGTGTGTGTGTTTGTTGATAAATGGCAATCAGCTGTAAATTACTGAGTGTGTGCACGCAGCGAAGAGAAGAATTTCTCTGAGGCAGGAGTGGAAGTACTTTTGACTCTGGTCGATGAGAGTAAATAATTAGGGAGAGAAATTACGGAGGTGAATTTGGTGTCGTCCATCCAGCGCAACTCGACTGAGTTTCTCTGCTAGCAAAGTTTCAATTCAATCAGTTTTATTTGTAGAACGTGTTTAACAGTAACAGTCTCACAAAGCAGCTCTACAGAAATAAATACACTCAGGATAGAAATTTTAAATTTATAAATTTATCCCTAATGAGCGAATCAGAGACGATATGAGGAACCTTGAGAGGAACCAGACTCAGAAGGGAACCATCCTCTGGGTGACACCCGATAGTGCGATTATAAATCATTCCCTCTATAACTGTGTACTACATGGACACATAGTGCAGTTGTGTAACCAGGAAACTCACCACAGTTTTCACATGAAGTCTGTTCTGTTGAAGTTCTCAGCTGTTCACTGATGGAGACTCGAGTGAAAAGCTGTTTTTTTCATCCAGACAAAGCTCTTTAAAGACACTGCAGCAAACAGACCGACTTATAAAGCAGTTTCTAAAATCACAGGAACTTACACGGTTATACGATTTGAAGACGGCTGGTCGACGTTCACGTTAGAGAATCTCCTTACACGTAAATTTACAGAAACTCGGGAGAGAAACGTACAAACAATTTCCCAACTAAGTGGATTTTCATCCCCACGTTTGTGAGTGTAAACGCTCCTGAGAGAGAGATTTATGAACACATGAATCCAGATGCAGTTTGACAAACGAGGCTAGGTGTGTGTAAATCTCCTGTGTGTGTGTGTGTGTGTGTGTGTGCGCGTGTGTGCATGTGTATGTGTGTGTGTGTGTGTGTGTGTGTGTGTAAATCTCCCGCAGCGTGCACAGTTTATTTGAGATCTCAGTAAATCAGAACCTCTGTATGTGAATGTCTCAATATTAAAGTGTATGTGAGTGTGTGTGTGTGTGTGTATGTGTGTGTGCGAGTGTATGTGAGTGTGTGTGT
>NC_069737.1:16796748-16799248 GCF_027358585.1 Pangasianodon hypophthalmus | reverse complement strand
TGAGTTTAATAATTAAAAAGAGTTTAATAAGGTAATGAGGCGTTAAATAAGGAGCTGATGGTGTTAACGACTGAGTTAAGCGCAGAGTCACTGAGGGATTTATTACAGCCGTGTGAAAAGCGAACACACACAGGCTGAGTTCCAAACAGAGCTAAGCGTGAGCAGTGCTGATTACTGAACATCCCTGAGTTTAACACCAGAGTGAAGGTTAAACACACCAGAGTTTACAGCCACAGTGTCACGCAACACTGTTATTCTTCAGCAGCTGGCGCACTAACACACTGACGCACTGATACACTGACGCACTAACACACTGACACACTGACGCACTGATGCACTGACACACTGATACACTGACGCACTGACACACTGACACACTGACGCACTGACGCACTGACACACTGACGCACTAACACACTGACGCACTGATGCACTGACACACTGACACACTGACGCACTAACACACTGACGCACTGATGCACTGACACACTGACACACTGACGCGCTAACACGCTGACGCGCTGACGCGCTGACACACTGACACACTGACGCACTGATACACTGATACACTGATACACTGATACACTGACACACTGCTACACTGATGCACTGACACACTGATACACTGATGCACTGATGCACTGACGCACTGACACACTGACACACTGATACACTGACACACTGCTACACTGATGCACTGACGCACTGACACACTGATACACTGATGCACTGATGCACTGACGCACTGACACACTGACACACTGATACACTGACACACTGCTACACTGATGCACTGACACACTGATACACTGATGCACTGATGCACTGACGCACTGACACACTGACACACTGACACACTGACACACTGATACACTGACACACTGACACTGACACACTGATACACTGATACACTGATACACTGACACACTGCTACACTGATGCACTGATGCACTGACGCACTGACACACTGACACACTGATACACTGATACACTGATACACTGACACACTGACACTGACACACTGATACACTGATACACTGACGCGCTGACGCGCTGACACGCTGACACACTGACACACTGATACACTGATACACTGATACACTGATACACTGACACACTGACACACTGACACACTGATACACTGATACACTGATACACTGATACACTGACACACTGCTACACTGATGCACTGACACACTGATACACTGATGCACTGATGCACTGACGCACTGACACACTGATACACTGATACACTGACACACTGCTACACTGATGCACTGACACACTGATACACTGATGCACTGATGCACTGACGCACTGACACACTGACACACTGACACACTGACACACTGATACACTGACACACTGACACTGACACACTGATACACTGATACACTGATACACTGACACACTGCTACACTGATGCACTGATGCACTGACGCACTGACACACTGACACACTGATACACTGATACACTGACACACTGACACTGACACACTGATACACTGATACACTGACACTGACGCGCTGACACGCTGACGCACTGACATGCTGATACGCTGACGCGCTGACACACTGCTACACTGATACACTGATGCACTGACGCACTGACACACTGCTACACTGACACACTGACACACTGACACACTGACACTGACACACTGATACACTGATACACTGACACTGACGCGCTGACACGCTGACACACTGATACACTGACACACTGACCATTTATTTATGCAAATGAGGTTTCATCTGTAAAATATCGAAATGAAATATCAGCGTTTAAAACTCACTGTCACTTACACACACACTCACACACTTACACACACACACGCACTCACACACTTAGACACACACTTACACTGACACACTTACACACATACTTACACACACTCACACACTTACTTACACACATACTTACACACTTACTGACACACATTTCCTTACACACTCACTCAGAATTACTTTCTTATACACTTACACACTTACTTGCACACTGAAACTCAGTATCTCTGAACTTTTTCCTGAGTGGTGCTTCAGGATGTAAACGGTCATTTCTGTGTTTTGTCTTAAACACTACAGAACTCGAGGTGTTTTTGTGTGTTAATGTAAAACTTTACTAATCCCCCTCCCCCCCTTCACTCTTATCACTTTCATAATCTTCATATATTTTCATCTCCATCAAACAAATTACAGCCATTCTTCTTCCTGTCGCGCCTCTGACTCGCCGCTGCGCCGCTCACGTTTTACTCACCGTTATTCCAGCGACGCATTCATCACACTAATTAATGATCCTGACGGCTAATTCCGCATAATTAATGTGCGTAGAGAGACGGACACTGAGCGCGCTCCTCACCGCCGTGGAGCTCGAAAGCTAATGATGAATGAAACTTCTGCACATCACACACTAAATTACAGCTACACATCTGACTAATGAGTGGCTGCGTCTCACACACACACACACACGCACACACACACACACAGAGCAATGTTTATT
>NC_069737.1:16784248-16789248 GCF_027358585.1 Pangasianodon hypophthalmus | reverse complement strand
ACTATCATGACTTCACGGTAAAGGAAAAAGAGCAGCTAAATCCTTGAACCAATCAGACGAGACCTTGCTTTATTTTAGCGTATGTTCTCTACTGTTCTTCAGTAAGCTATAATATCTACAGTCTGCGGTTCTAAATCTACACTCTAGAACCCAGCGCACATCTCTCTGATCCAGTGTTCTCTGTGTTAGTGCACTACGTAGTGCACATGAGCCTCCGCTGTAGGGAGCAGGGAGAGATTTAGGACCCAGTGGATGATGTATAACGACTCCACCTTAATGTCAGCTTTAATCTGAGCATCTTTATGTTTATATTAGACTTTAGCACAGAGCATTGTGGGTAAAAAAGGCACTGTGAGTAATCTGAGTCATTGCCATCAGCTATCAGTGTTTTCACTGTGTGTGTGTGTGGGGGGGACAGTGTTGGGATATGGTGTTTGGAATGGTGTTCTCTCTCTCTCTCTCTCTCTCTCTCTCTCTCTGTGTTTTCACCTTGTTCTCTCCATCAGCTGTACATTATCATTACTGAATTGAGTACAATATTGTCAAATCAACAACAAAGCTAAGCTAACCACAACAGCAACAAAAGCAACAACAACAACAATAAGAAGAAGAAGAAGAAGAAGAAGAAGAATGTGTGTGTGTGTGTGTGTGTGTGTGTGTGTGTGTGTATTAGGGGATCAACCTCTACCTTAGTTCTCTCGTCCCGCCCACAGTTCTCTGTATCCAGTCATTTAGCCCCGCCCACAGTTCTCTGTATCCAATCATTTAGCCCCGCCCACAGTTCTCTGTATCCAATCATTGAGCCCCGCCCACAGTTCTCTGTGTTCTGATTGGGTGCTTTACCAGTGTGTAATAACTGATCAGTAAATGTAGCATGAAAGTTGTAGTATGTAAATTACACAATGATTATTAATTATGTATTTACTGAATAATGTAATTATTGAATAATGTTTATTAGCAGTGGATGAGCTCCGAGTGCCACACTGCTGGTTACTGTCGTCTGTGTGTGTGTGTGTGTGTGCGTGTGTGTGTGTGTTAGAGTTGTGTCCTTTATTAACACTTTTCACACACACTCGATCTGACCACTGACATAACGCCTCTGTAGCCTGTAAACTGTTTGGAATAAAAATATCTGTTAAATGTAGAAATATAAACTGCAGCTTGGTGAAGGGTATAGTCTCATCATCTCTCACACACACTCACACACACACACACACACTCACACACACACAAATCTGCTCATCTTCACCCAGGATCCATCTTATTATCCCCGTCATTTCAGCCCTGTGTGTGTGTGTGTGTGTGTGTGTGTGTGTCTGTGTGTGTGTGTGTGTGTGTGTGTGTGTGTCTCTGTGTGTGGGACAGAGTTAATGAGATATATCCATCTTCTCCTCTCAGGTAATGCACTGTGTAGGTTTTTGTTTTTCATATTTTCAGCGGTTCTGATTGGATGAGCAGGCGATTCATCTCAGTGCTCTCCTGTATATCTAATCTGTTTTCAAACCTTAAGGATAGAGAGAGAGAGAGAGAGAGAGAGAGAGAGAGAATGTGGGAGAGACACAGACAGAAAGACAATAAGATAGAGAAAGAGACAGCAAGAGTGGGAGAGAGAGACGGAGAGAGAGACAGAGAGAGAGACAGAGAGAAAGAGACAGAATGAGAGAGAGAGACAGAGAGAGAATGGGATAGAGAGAGAGAGAGAGAAAAAAGATGGAGGAAATACAAAGATAAATAAAAAGTAAAAATAGGAAAAAAAGGAAGCGAGAGAGATGAAGAGAGAAAACATAAATAATGTCATGAGAGAAACAAATACAGATGAAGAGAGTGAAAGAGAGAGTGTGTGTGTGTGTGTGCATGTGTGTGTGTGCGTTTATGTGTGTGTATGCGTGTGTGTGTGTGTGAGTGTGTGTGTGAGTGTATGTGTGTGGGGGGGTGTGTGTGTGTGTGTGTGTGTGCGTGTATGTGTGTGTGTGTATGCGTGTGTGTGTGTGTGTGAGTGTATGTGTGTATGTGTGTGGGTGTGTGTGTGTGTGTGTGTGTGTGTGTGTGAGGTCTCCGTATGAACACACACAGGTGATGAGAGGTGGATTGTTATTAATCACAGAGTTTTTGTTGAATATTGTCATTAATCATGATGAGAGTTGATGGAATAATGGTTATGGCCGTGTGTGTGTGTGTGTGTGTGTGTGTGTGTGTTCACCTCGCTCAGTTCTATAATCCTGCTCTACACACTCTACATTACTCTGAGTTTAGCACAGCTGTGTAGAACTGTGTAGAAACACCACCACCTCTCAGCTACACCTCTGTCCCAACCTCTGGAGCAGATCCTGTCCTGTTATCTCAAACCATCCCACTGATATTTCATCACAACTCGACACTGAGGACCTGAGGAGCGCTCTGAGAGGGAGAGAGAGAGAGAGAGAAAGAAAGAGTAAAATAGAGTGGAGTAGAGTAGAATAGAGTAGATTAGATCAGAGAAGAATTGGATAGAGTAGAATGGATTAGAGTAGAATAGAATAGAATAGAATAGAATATATAACAAATTAGAATAGAACAAGATAGAGTAGAATTAACAGAATAGAATGGAAGAGAATGAAGTATAATAGAGTAGAAGAGAAGAGAACGTACAATAGAGGAGAAAAGATCAGACTAGAGGGAATAGAATAGAATAGAATAGAATAGAATAGAGTAGAATAGAGTAGAATAGAGTAAAATGTTTATGGAAGATTTTAAACCTGTAAGGAGTAAAGAGAGTCAGACAGGAAGTGATGTCACTCATCACAGTGTTTAGGCGAGTAGAGTTTAATTCGAATCTGTGTGTGTGTTCATAAGAACATAAAGGAACAGTATAGATATAGATATATAGATATATAGATATGTGTGTATGTATAGATATATATATGTATAGATACGTATATAGATGAGTGTTTATTACAGTACACAGTCTCACACATGAGGACACACACGACATCCGGATGGAGTAATTCCTATTTCACACACTCGTTTATTTTCCCATCCCTCCATCCGCATCATAAACACTCCACCACCAACACGAGAACGAAAGAGTACTGCGCTTTGTACAGTCTGTGTGTGTGTGTGTGTGTGTGTGTGCGTGTGTGCGTGTGTGTGTGCACATGTGTGTGCGTGCGCTAAAGGGCTCAGATTAGTCAGATTACAGTCAGAGAGACCGAGAGAGGTAAATAAATGAAGAATAAAATGATAGAAAGAAAAAAATAAAAACAGAGGACAGGGTTTACTAACGACCCCCAATGACCCCTAACGACCCCCAATGACCCCCAATGACCCCCCAGTGACCCCTAACCACCCCCAATGACCCCCAATGACCCCTCGTAACCCTTCACACAGTCCAACCTCTCAAACAGCTATTATCTGGCCTTAAATATTGAAAGGGTCAGACTTTAAACCACAGACAGACGGGCGTGTCTGAGTGAGACAGAGGGGCGTGTCCAAGACAGATGGGCATGTCTGAATGAGACAGACGGGCGTGTCTGAGTGAGACAGGTGGGAGTGTCTGAATGAGACAGACGGGCGTGTCTGAGTGAGACAGGTGGGAGCGTCTGAATGAGACAGACGGGCGTGTCTGAGTGAGACAGGTGGGAGTGTCTGAATGAGACAGACGGGCGTGTCTGAGTGAGACAGGTGGGAGTGTCTGAGGGAGACAGGGGGGGGTGTCTGAATGAGACAGGTGGGAGTGTCTGAGTGAGACAGGTGGGAGTGTCTGAGGGAGACAGGTGGGAGTGTCTGAGGGAGACAGGTGGGAGTGTCTGAGGGAGACAGGTGGGAGTGTCTGAGTGAGACAGATGGGAGTGTCTGAGTGAGACAGGTGGGAGTGTCTGAGTGAGACAGGTGGGCATGTCTGAGTGAGACAGGTGGGAGTGTCTGAGTGAGACAGGTGGGAGTGTCTGAGGGAGACAGGTGGGCGTGTCTGAGTGAGACAGATGGGAGTGTCTGAGGGAGACAGGTGGGAGTGTCTGAATGAGACAGACGGGCGTGTCTGAATGAGACAGACGGGCGTGTCTGAGGGACACAGAGGGGCGTGTCTGAGTGAGACAGAGGGGCGTGTCTGAGTGACACAGAGGGGCGTGTCTGAGTGACACAGAGGGGCGTGTCTGAGTGAGACAGACGGGCGTGTCTGAGTGAGACAGAGGGGCGTGTCTGAGTGAGACAGATGGGCGTGTCTGAGTGAGACAGACGGGCGTGTCTGAGTGACACAGAGGGGCGTGTCTGAGGGACACAGATGGGCGTGTCTGAGTGAGACAGAGGGGCGTGTCTGAGTGACAGATGGGCGTGTCTGAGTGACAGATGGGCGTGTCTGAGTGAGACACATATTAAGTGAACTGTTCGAGCTCATTACTAATCCAGTACCAGGACTTTCTGTACTCTGGGCAGCGCAGCAGTGTTCAATCTGAATACTGCTGTGAGTCGTTTCAACTTTAAATCCTCACTATGAACTAAACTCTACTCTGAACACAGACGCAGACGAAGCCACTGGGGATCGAGTCGAACTTCATTATCGAGGTTTCTGCGTGGATCAGGGATGAGGAGCGGAAACAAGCAGACATCACTGTGGGGAAGACGGATAATAATGAAACTGATTAAACTGGGATTTATCCGAAAGGCACCAGGAAAAGGAGAGTAGAATAAAAAAAACAATTAAACACCTAAACCCAGAAAAATCCCAAATCTATCAGCATTCCAGACATGCGGGAAAAATACGGAACTTCCAAGTAGCCAGATTTCACACTGGTCCAGGATTTTTCCCATTTTTAATTTTTTCCCATGACTGGAAAGCTAGTCTATAAACATCTCTCTATCTCTCTCTCTAGAGAGCGAAAGAGAGAGAGAATTAAAGAAAAAATAAGAGAGAGAGAGAGAGAGAGAGAGATGTGTAAAATGGAGGAAAAGAAAAATAGAAAAATGCGGATTAAAGTAAGAATTGGCAGGAGAGACATTTTGGGCTGCACTTTATACAAAGCTGT
>NC_069737.1:16744248-16779248 GCF_027358585.1 Pangasianodon hypophthalmus | reverse complement strand
ACCCACAGTGTGATGGAGGGATACTGACCGGAGGAGTGCAGACGGTTTGTAGCGTCGTGGTCGCTGTCTCCCTGCTCACTGTCTCCATGACCACTGTCTTTAGAGCTCACTATATCCTCCTGAAAGACAGAACTGCACAGACAGTGAGAGTGAGACATGAAGAGACAGATGGAGGGAAGTGTGTGAAGTTTGGAGTTCAGGCCATAAACAGTTTGAACTCATGTGGGTGTTTGTTTACCTGTTAACACGACGTGGTCTATCAAGGTAACTGAGTTCTGTCCTCTGATGTTTTATCTGAACAAATACAACAGCAAAAGCATCAGTAAAAGCACACACACACACACACACACACACACACACACACACACACACACACACACATGCACACACACACACACACACACATTCATACTGACAGAGTTACATTAAAGTCTACAGCATTACATTAATGTGTACAGTGTTAATTTAACATATACAGAGTCACATTAGTGTCTACAATATTACATTCATATCTGCAGTGTTACATTAATGTGTACAATATTACATTCATATCTACAGTGTTACATTAATGTGTACAATATTACATTCATATCTACAGTGTTACATTAATGTGTACAATATTACATTCATATCTACAGTGTTACATTAATGTGTACAATATTACATTCATATCTACAGTGTTACATTAATGTGTACAATATTACATTCATATCTACAGTGTTACATTAACCTCTCCAGAGTTACAGAAAGGTTACATTAATGTGTACAGTGTTAATTTAACATATACAGTGTCACATTAGTGCTACAATATTACATTCATATCTACAGTGTTACATTATCATCTACAGTGTTACATTAATGTTTACAATGTTGGATTAAAGTCAACCATGTAGCATTGACCTTTTCAGAGTTACATAAATGTCTGCAGTGTTACATTAATATCTGCAGTGTTACACTAATATCTATAATGTTACATTATATGTACATGTACAGAGTTATATTAACCTCTGCAGTGTTATATTAATGTCTACAATGTTACATTAACATCTGCAGTGTTACACTAATGTCTGTAGTGCTACACTGACCTCTTCAAAGTTACATAAATGTCTGTGGTGTTAGATTAACACCTGCAGTGTTACATTAATGTCTACAGTATTACATTAACATTTACAGAGTTACATTAATATCTAAAGTGTTAATGTAACATCTACAGAGTCACATTAGCATCTGTATTGTTACATTAACATATATAATGATATATTAATCTCTACTGTATTACTTTTATGTGTACAGTGTTACATTATTGTCCACAGAGTTACATTAACTTACACCGCATTACATTAAAGTCTATGGTGTGATATTAACAGTAGCATTGCATTAACACTATTTACATTACAGTAATGTCTACAAAGTTGGACTAATGTCTACCATGTAACATTAACCTCTTTAGAGTTACATTCATTTCTACAGTGTTATCTTAATTTCTACAGAGTTGAATTATTGTCTGCAGTGTTACATTAATTTCTGCAGTGTTACATTAATATCTACCGTGTTACTTTAATGTCTAAAACGTTACATTAAACTCTACAGTGTGATATTACGTTTTACAGTGTTACGTTACATTAACGTTACATCAACATTATGTATATTACATTAATGTCTACAAAGTTGGGTAAAAGTCTACCATGTAACATTAACCTCTCCAGAGTTCCATTAGTGTCTGCAGAGTTTTATTAATGTCTACAGTTACAGTAATACCGTCAGTGTTACTTTAATTTCTACAGTTACATTATCATCTACAGAGTTACAGCAACGTCCACAGTGTTACATTAACCTCCCCAGAGTTACAGAAAGGTAACAATAACATTATGTACACTACATTAATGTCTACAGCACTGGATTAAAGTCTACCACGTAACACTGACCTCTTCAGAGTTACATTAATGTCTACAGCGTCATAATAATATCTACAAAGTCACTTTAATGTCTGTAGAATTACATTAATGTCTATAGCACCATAATAATGTTATAGAGTTACAGTAGTGTCTATAGCACCAGCATAATATCCATAGTGTCATATTAATGTCATTAGTGTTACATTAGTGTCTGGAGTGTTACATTAATATCTACAGAGTTACATTCGTGTCTGTAGTGTTACATTAATATCTACAGAGTTACATTAGTGTCTGTAGTGTTACATTAGTGTCTGTAGCACCAGCATAATATCCATAGTGTCATATTAATGTCATTAATATTAACCATTATGTGTCTGTAGTGTGATATTAATATCTACAGAGTAACATTAGTGTCTGTAGTGTGATATTAATATCTACAGAGTAACATTAGTGTCTGTAGTGTGATATTAATATCTACAGAGTAACATTCGTGTCTGTAGTGTGATATTAATATCTACAGAGTAACATTAGTGTCTGTAGTGTGATATTAATATCTACAGAGTAACATTCGTGTCTGTAGTGTGATATTAATATCTACAGAGTAACATTCGTGTCTGTAGTGTGATATTAATATCTACAGAGTAACATTAGTGTCTGTAGTGTGATATTAATATCTACAGAGTAACATTCGTGTCTGTAGTGTGATATTAATATCTACAGAGTAACATTCGTGTCTGTAGTGTGATATTAATATCTACAGAGTAACATTCGTGTCTGTAACGTGATATTAATATCTACAGAGTAACATTCGTGTCTGTAGTGTGATATTAATATCTACAGAGTAACATTCGTGTCTGTAGTGTGATATTAATATCTACAGAGTTACATTAGTGTCTGTAATGTGATATTAATATCTACAGAGTAACATTAGTGTCTGTAATGTGATATTAATATCTACAGAGTTACATTCGTGTCTGTAGTGTGATATTAATATCTACAGAGTAACATTAGTGTCTGTAATGTGATATTAATATCTACAGAGTAACATTAGTGTCTGTAATGTGATATTAATATCTACAGAGTAACATTAGTGTCTGTAGTGTGATATTAATATCTACAGAGTAACATTCGTGTCTGTAGTGTGATATTAATATCTACAGAGTAATATTCGTGTCTGTAGTGTGATATTAATATCTACAGAGTAACATTCGTGTCTGTAGTGTGATATTAATATCTACAGAGTAACATTAGTGTCTGTAGTGTGATATTAATATCTACAGAGTAACATTAGTGTCTGTAGTGTGATATTAATATCTACAGAGTAACATTCGTGTCTGTAGTGTGATATTAATATCTACAGAGTAACATTCGTGTCTGTAGTGTGATATTAATATCTACAGAGTAACATTAGTGTCTGTAATGTGATATTAATATCTACAGAGTAACATTAGTGTCTGTAATGTGATATTAATATCTACAGAGTAACATTCGTGTCTGTAATGTGATATTAATATCTACAGAGTAACATTCGTGTCTGTAGTGTTACATTAGTGTCTGTAATGTGATATTAATATCTACAGAGTAATATTCGTGTCTGTAGTGTGATATTAATATCTACAGAGTAACATTAGTGTCTGTAGTGTGATATTAATATCTACAGAGTAATATTAGTGTCTGTAGTGTGATATTAATATCTACAGAGTTACATTAGTGTCTGTAGTGTGATATTAATATCTACAGAGTAACATTAGTGTCTGTAGTGTGATATTAATATCTACAGAGTTACATTAGTGTCTGTAGTGTGATATTAATATCTACAGAGTTACATTAGTGTCTGTAGTGTGATATTAATATCTACAGAGTTACATTCGTGTCTGTAGTGTGATATTAATATCTACAGAGTAATATTCGTGTCTGTAGTGTGATATTAATATCTACAGAGTAACATTCGTGTCTGTAGTGTGATATTAATATCTACAGAGTAACATTAGTGTCTGTAACGTGATATTAATATCTACAGAGTAATATTCGTGTCTGTAGTGTGATATTAATATCTACAGAGTAACATTCGTGTCTGTAGTGTGATATTAATATCTACAGAGTAACATTAGTGTCTGTAACGTGATATTAATATCTACAGAGTAACATTCGTGTCTGTAGTGTGATATTAATATCTACAGAGTAATATTCGTGTCTGTAGTGTGATATTAATATCTACAGAGTAACATTCGTGTCTGTAGTGTGATATTAATATCTACAGAGTAACATTCGTGTCTGTAGTGTGATATTAATATCTACAGAGTAACATTCGTGTCTGTAGTGTGATATTAATATCTACAGAGTAACATTAGTGTCTGTAACGTGATATTAATATCTACAGAGTAACATTAGTGTCTGTAGTGTTACATTAATATCTACAGAGTAACATTCGTGTCTGTAATGTGATATTAATATCTACAGAGTAACATTCGTGTCTGTAGTGTGATATTAATATCTACAGAGTAATATTCGTGTCTGTAGTGTGATATTAATATCTACAGAGTAACATTCGTGTCTGTAGTGTGATATTAATATCTACAGAGTTACATTAGTGTCTGTAATGTGATATTAATATCTACAGAGTAATATTCGTGTCTGTAGTGTGATATTAATATCTACAGAGTAACATTCGTGTCTGTAGTGTGATATTAATATCTACAGAGTAACATTAGTGTCTGTAGTGTGATATTAATATCTACAGAGTAACATTCGTGTCTGTAGTGTGATATTAATATCTACAGAGTAACATTCGTGTCTGTAGTGTGATATTAATATCTACAGAGTAACATTAGTGTCTGTAGTGTGATATTAATATCTACAGAGTAACATTCGTGTCTGTAGTGTGATATTAATATCTACAGAGTAACATTCGTGTCTGTAGTGTGATATTAATATCTACAGAGTAACATTAGTGTCTGTAGTGTGATATTAATATCTACAGAGTAACATTCGTGTCTGTAGTGTGATATTAATATCTACAGAGTAACATTCGTGTCTGTAGTGTGATATTAATATCTACAGAGTAACATTAGTGTCTGTAGTGTGATATTAATATCTACAGAGTAACATTCGTGTCTGTAGTGTGATATTAATATCTACAGAGTAACATTCGTGTCTGTAGTGTGATATTAATATCTACAGAGTAACATTCGTGTCTGTAGTGTGATATTAATATCTACAGAGTAACATTCGTGTCTGTAGTGTGATATTAATATCTACAGAGTAACATTCGTGTCTGTAGTGTGATATTAATATCTACAGAGTAACATTCGTGTCTGTAGTGTGATATTAATATCTACAGAGTAACATTAGTGTCTGTAGTGTGATATTAATATCTACAGAGTAACATTCGTGTCTGTAGTGTTACATTAGCGTCTGTAATGTGATATTAATATCTACAGAGTAACATTCGTGTCTGTAGTGTTACATTAGTGTCTGTAATGTGATATTAATATCTACAGAGTAACATTAGTGTCTGTAGTGTGATATTAATATCTACAGAGTTACATTCGTGTCTGTAACGTAATATTAATATCTACAGAGTAACATTAGTGTCTGTAGTGTGATATTAATATCTACAGAGTTACATTCGTGTCTGTAGTGTGATATTAATATCTACAGAGTAACATTCGTGTCTGTAGTGTGATATTAATATCTACAGAGTAACATTAGTGTCTGTAGTGTGATATTAATATCTACAGAGTAACATTCGTGTCTGTAACGTGATATAAATATCTACAGAGTTACATTAGTGTCTGTAGTGTGATATTAATATCTACAGAGTAACATTCGTGTCTGTAGTGTGATATTAATATCTACAGAGTTACATTCGTGTCTGTAGTGTGATATTAATATCTACAGAGTAACATTCGTGTCTGTAGTGTGATATTAATATCTACAGAGTAACATTAGTGTCTGTAGTGTGATATTAATATCTACAGAGTAACATTCGTGTCTGTAGTGTGATATTAATATCTACAGAGTTACATTAGTGTCTGTAATGTGATATTAATATCTACAGAGTAATATTCGTGTCTGTAGTGTGATATTAATATCTACAGAGTAACATTCGTGTCTGTAGTGTGATATTAATATCTACAGAGTAACATTAGTGTCTGTAGTGTGATATTAATATCTACAGAGTAACATTCGTGTCTGTAGTGTGATATTAATATCTACAGAGTTACATTAGTGTCTGTAATGTGATATTAATATCTACAGAGTAATATTCGTGTCTGTAGTGTGATATTAATATCTACAGAGTAACATTCGTGTCTGTAGTGTGATATTAATATCTACAGAGTAACATTAGTGTCTGTAGTGTGATATTAATATCTACAGAGTAACATTCGTGTCTGTAGTGTGATATTAATATCTACAGAGTAACATTCGTGTCTGTAGTGTGATATTAATATCTACAGAGTAACATTAGTGTCTGTAGTGTGATATTAATATCTACAGAGTAACATTAGTGTCTGTAGTGTGATATTAATATCTACAGAGTAACATTCGTGTCTGTAGTGTGATATTAATATCTACAGAGTAACATTAGTGTCTGTAGTGTGATATTAATATCTACAGAGTAACATTCGTGTCTGTAGTGTGATATTAATATCTACAGAGTAACATTCGTGTCTGTAGTGTGATATTAATATCTACAGAGTAACATTAGTGTCTGTAGTGTGATATTAATATCTACAGAGTAACATTAGTGTCTGTAGTGTGATATTAATATCTACAGAGTAACATTCGTGTCTGTAGTGTGATATTAATATCTACAGAGTAACATTCGTGTCTGTAGTGTGATATTAATATCTACAGAGTAACATTAGTGTCTGTAGTGTGATATTAATATCTACAGAGTAACATTCGTGTCTGTAGTGTGATATTAATATCTACAGAGTAACATTCGTGTCTGTAGTGTGATATTAATATCTACAGAGTAACATTAGTGTCTGTAGTGTGATATTAATATCTACAGAGTAACATTCGTGTCTGTAGTGTTACATTAGCGTCTGTAATGTGATATTAATATCTACAGAGTAACATTCGTGTCTGTAGTGTTACATTAGTGTCTGTAATGTGATATTAATATCTACAGAGTAACATTAGTGTCTGTAGTGTGATATTAATATCTACAGAGTTACATTCGTGTCTGTAACGTAATATTAATATCTACAGAGTAACATTAGTGTCTGTAGTGTGATATTAATATCTACAGAGTTACATTCGTGTCTGTAGTGTGATATTAATATCTACAGAGTAACATTCGTGTCTGTAGTGTGATATTAATATCTACAGAGTAACATTAGTGTCTGTAGTGTGATATTAATATCTACAGAGTAACATTCGTGTCTGTAACGTGATATAAATATCTACAGAGTTACATTAGTGTCTGTAGTGTGATATTAATATCTACAGAGTAACATTCGTGTCTGTAACGTGATATTAATATCTACAGAGTAACATTCGTGTCTGTAGTGTGATATTAATATCTACAGTGTAACATTAGTGTCTGTAGTGTGATATTAATATCTACAGTGTTACATTCGTGTCTGTAGTGTGATATTAATATCTACAGAGTAACATTAGTGTCTGTAGTGTGATATTAATATCTACAGAGTAACATTAGTGTCTGTAATGTGATATTAATATCTACAGAGTAATATTCGTGTCTGTAGTGTGATATTAATATCTACAGAGTTACATTCGTGTCTGTAACGTGATATTAATATCTACAGAGTAACATTAGTGTCTGTAGTGTGATATTAATATCTACAGAGTAACATTAGTGTCTGTAGTGTGATATTAATATCTACAGAGTAACATTAGTGTCTGTAATGTGATATTAATATCTACAGAGTAACATTAGTGTCTGTAGTGTGATATTAATATCTACAGAGTAACATTAGTGTCTGTAATGTGATATTAATATCTACAGAGTAACATTAGTGTCTGTAATGTGATATTAATATCTACAGAGTAACATTCGTGTCTGTAGTGTGATATTAATATCTACAGAGTAACATTAGTGTCTGTAACGTGATATTAATATCTACAGAGTAACATTCGTGTCTGTAGTGTGATATTAATATCTACAGAGTTACATTCGTGTCTGTAGTGTGATATTAATATCTACAGAGTTACATTAGTGTCTGTAGTGTGATATTAATATCTACAGAGTTACATTAGTGTCTGTAGTGTTACATTAATATCTACAGAGTAACATTCGTGTCTGTAATGTGATATTAATATCTACAGAGTAACATTCGTGTCTGTAGTGTGATATTAATATCTACAGAGTAACATTCGTGTCTGTAACGTGATATTAATATCTACAGAGTTACATTCGTGTCTGTAGTGTGATATTAATATCTACAGAGTAACATTAGTGTCTGTAGTGTGATATTAATATCTACAGAGTAACATTAGTGTCTGTAGTGTGATATTAATATCTACAGAGTTACATTCGTGTCTGTAGTGTGATATTAATATCTACAGAGTTACATTAGTGTCTGTAGTGTGATATTAATATCTACAGAGTAACATTAGTGTCTGTAATGTGATATTAATATCTACAGAGTAACATTAGTGTCTGTAGTGTGATATTAATATCTACAGAGTTACATTAGTGTCTGTAGTGTGATATTAATATCTACAGAGTTACATTAGTGTCTGTAGTGTGATATTAATATCTACAGAGTTACATTAGTGTCTGTAGTGTTACATTAATATCTACAGAGTAACATTCGTGTCTGTAATGTGATATTAATATCTACAGAGTAACATTAGTGTCTGTAGTGTTACATTAATATCTACAGAGTAACATTCGTGTCTGTAATGTGATATTAATATCTACAGAGTAACATTAGTGTCTGTAGTGTGATATTAATATCTACAGAGTAACATTAGTGTCTGTAATGCGATATTAATATCTACAGAGTTACATTCGTGTCTGTAGTGTGATATTAATATCTACAGAGTAACATTCGTGTCTGTAGTGTGATATTAATATCTACAGAGTAACATTAGTGTCTGTAATGCGATATTAATATCTACAGAGTTACATTCGTGTCTGTAGTGTGATATTAATATCTACAGAGTAACATTAGTGTCTGTAGTGTGATATTAATATCTACAGAGTAACATTAGTGTCTGTAATGCGATATTAATATCTACAGAGTTACATTCGTGTCTGTAGTGTGATATTAATATCTACAGAGTAACATTCGTGTCTGTAGTGTGATATTAATATCTACAGAGTAACATTCGTGTCTGTAACGTGATATTAATATCTACAGAGTAACATTAGTGTCTGTAGTGTGATATTAATATCTACAGAGTAACATTCGTGTCTGTAACGTGATATTAATATCTACAGAGTTACATTCGTGTCTGTAGTGTGATATTAATATCTACAGAGTTACATTCGTGTCTGTAACGTGATATTAATATCTACAGAGTAACATTAGTGTCTGTAGTGTGATATTAATATCTACAGAGTTAATATTACTCTGTAGATATTAATATCACATTACAGACACGAATGTTACTCTGTAGATATTAATATCACAACATTTGTGTCTGTAGTGTGATATTAATATCTACAGAGTTACAAAAGTAAGTTACTTTAATGACTTTATTAATGTCCCTTAATGCAGTTCAATGCAATTCAATATTTTAATTCAATATTTTAATTCGATATTTTAATTTGATTGCAAGAATAAAAATCAAGCTTTTGCAGGTTAGTTGTTAATTTAGACATTAAAAGTTAAAAGTTAATTAAATAATGCATTAATTCATCTCTTAACACTGAGTTCTTGTTTCTTAATCAACTCATGTTCATTATGACGTCTAATACCGTCTGTATTATAATCTCACTTATACTAAAATTCTAGAAATGCACATGAATAGAAATAGAATTAAACGTGTATAAAGTACGTGAGAAGCTTTTTCACTCACCTCTCCAGACAGGACACTGCCGTTGGAAATGATGTCTGGTTGCTGGTCAGTAAGAAGGACAGCGGCGGCTCCACGTGCAGTGCTGCTGTGCTCCGTGTCCGTGGTGCTGCGTGACGGGCTGCAACACGGCTGCAGGAACATCAGGTCAGTGGTGTTGGCAGACTCGCGTGTGAGGCACACCTGGTAGCAGTGGTGATGGTGTTGATGAAGGTGTGTGCCGAATGCACCGCTGCCCCCGGTCCCGGATTCCTCCACAGGCACCTGCGCTGCCGTTTTGCTCTGCACCAGCACGATATCCGACTTGGTGAGCTTCTTCTGCCGTCCACGTGACCGCCGGCCGCAACACGAGCCACAACTGGAACAGCAGTCTCCTGTCACGCATGTGAGTGCACTGAATTTTTTGTCCTTCCGGCGGCAACGCACAGCCAGCGCGATCATGGCGAGTAGAAATACAGATGATACGGAACCAAGTGCCACAAGGAGCACGAGCGTCATCTCTGGTGCTCCCTCATCAGATCGGGCCGAGCCTCGGGCCCCGCCGCGCGCTCCTCTACCCTCCTTCTCTCCTCCTTCCTCATCCAGGGTCACTGCAGCGCCGTCCACGAGCACCACATCAATGCGGGCAGAGCAGGAGAGCGGTGGCTGCCCGTGGTCCCTCACCTCGATCAGTAGCTCATAGGCACGAGGGTGAAGCTGGGACTGCAGCGTCGAGTCCCTTTTCCCGCCAGTCACTCGACGTGCAGTGCGCAATTCACCACTCCTCCAGTCCATACGGAACAGGCCGAGGTCATTTCCTTGTGCAATGCTGTATGAGAGACGTGCGTTTTCACCATCGTCCAAATCTGTGGAGATCACACGTGTCACCAGGTAGCCTGGCTCCGCTGATCGGGGCAAGGGGGCGCGTGCTGCTGTACCGTTTTTCCCCAGTGGTGCGATCACAGATGGTGCATTGTCATTCTGGTCCACCACAATCACCCTCACGGTGGCGTTTGACGTAAGCTCCGGAGTCCCACAGTCTGTTGCCCGTGCTGTAAAGCTAAACTCCTTGATTTGCTCGTGATCAAAGCTGCGTAGTGCATACACGTAGCCATTCTCTGCGTTGATGGACACGTATGTCAGCACGGACATGCCCTGGATCTCACGCTCCTCTATAGAGTAAGTGACACGTGCGTTCTCGCCAGTGTCCGCATCTGTCGCAGTCACAGCATAGATATACGCACCAGGCACGTTGTTCTCAGTCACATGCACCTCATAGACGGCCTGTGCGAAACGTGGCGCGTTGTCATTCTCGTCTGCCACACGCACGCGGATGGACTTGCTGGTGGTCAGTGGTGGCGTGCCATTATCTCGCGCTACCACTGTAAGTGTGTATGACTCCACGTGCTCACGGTCCAGCGCTCCATCCGTCACCACGGTGTAGTAGTTCTTCAGTGAGGAAGGCTTTAGCTTGAAGGGCGGAGCATCCTCGCTCTCTCCACCGCCGAGAAGCTCACAGGTAACACGCCCATTCTCACCTGAGTCTCTGTCAGAGACGCTCAGCATGGCGACTACAGTGCCAGGAGTGGCACGTTCGCTAACAGACTCCGTCACAGTGCTGAATCCGATCTCAGGTGCATTATCGTTTACATCCACCAGCTTGAGCAGGACCTTACAATGTGCCGGGACCGCGTTCGGCCCCATGTCTCGGGCCTGGACGTGAATTTGATGCGTGCTGCTCTCCTCATAATCCACCTCCCCTATGATTTCCACACGGCCTGTGCGTGCATCAACGGCAAACAGTTCACGTACGCGTGGTGGGTTATGATTGCTAAGCGTGTACACCACCTCCCCGTTAGTGCCCTCGTCTGCATCAGTGGCGTTCAGCTGGATGACGAGCGTGCCCACGGGGGAGTTCTCACGCAGCGTGACCGAGTACACAGACTGGTCGAAGATGGGCGGGTTGTCGTTTGAATCCAGCACGGTAACCACCAGCAGCGCAGTTCCAGTCCGCTGAGGCTGTCCTCCGTCTACGGCTGTGAGCACGTACCGGTGCACTGCCTGCTTCTCTCGATCTAACGGTTTCTCCAGCACCAGCTCAGCGTACCGGCTCCCGTCACCTTGCGTTTGTACGTCCAGGCGGAAGTGCTCGTTGCTCGTGATGGCGTACGCGCTCAGCGAGTTTGTGCCCACGTCTGGGTCGAAGGCACCGTCCACAGGGAAGCGTGTTCCAGGCGTGGCACTCTCGCTGATCTCCACAGCAATGTCGGCGCGTGGAAACCGTGGAGCGTTGTCATTCACATCCAGCACCTCTGTCTCCACACGGAAAAGCTCGAGCGGCTCCTCGAGGAACATCTCCAGGTGTAAGAGGCATGGAGTACTCCTGCCACACAGCTCCTCTCGGTCCACACGCTCACGCACCACCAGTGCTCCGCTCTCCAGGTCCACCTCGAGCAGTGCCGGAGCTGGAGACGTGCGCGAGGAGCTTGGCACCGGCACCGTCTGGAAGCGGCGTGCAGACAGCTTGGTGACGTCTAACCCCAGGTCCTCAGCCACGTTACCCACCACTGTGCCGCGCTCCTGCTCCTCCGGCACCGTGTAGCGCAACTGCGCATGTGCTCCAGCCAAAAGTGCCATTAATAACCACATCATCACCATCGTTCCCAAAAAAATCTAAAAAGTTATATTAAAAAAACACCGTGCTTTTTAAATTATTTATTCATCCCTCTCTCTCTTCTTTTTCTCTTTTACAGACGTGCAGAAAGATGCTCCAGCGCGCGCCCCGAGCTCCGCACGCACCACACCGCGTCCCGCTCGCAGCGCGTGCAGCGCACATATCCGTTATAAGCGCGTATAACAGGTACATAACACAAACAAGACAACAGCAACACAAACTCCACGTCAGTGCGCGTGTAAACTCCACACAGAGGAAACATAGACAATCCGGCACGCGGGTTTCTGCTTTTCTTCTCTCAGTCTTCTATTTCCTTTAGTTTTTATTTCTCTAATTGCAGATAAATCCAAATCTTTTTTTTCTTCCACGCGCTCTTTATTAATTCTTATTAATATCCTCTGTTTTGTCTTTCCTGTTTTTTCTCTCTCTTTCTCTCCTACTCTGTAACTGCGAAGTAAATCCCTCTTTCTCTCTCTCTCTCTCTCTCTCTCTCTCCACTCTGCTGCGCTCTCAGCTCTGAGCTCTGCCGCTACTTCTCTCCCCTTTTTGCGCACAGAACCCCGCCCACATTAACCAATAGGAAGGCTGACACCCGGAGCAGCTCGCGCGCTGATTGGCCAGCCTCCATGTCCATCAGAAATCCTCCGAAGAGCCGCTTCGCATAACTCTGAGTTGCCAATCTGGGAATGTCGCGTTGTTGCGTTTATTTTGTGTTTTTAAATCAGGCTGGGACGCAAGGAGCAGATAAGAGAGGAGTTTGGGGAGATGACTGATATAACACGCTTAAGATGAAGAATGAGAAAGTGTACATTCTGTTTACTCTTATGAAATAAAGGTGCCTCCCACCTCACCCCCTCCCCAGAGTGATGGCATTTATTTACGACTCGGGTTCAGGTCTCAGACGGGCTCGTGCTGAACGGCTCCTGAAACACTCCTGATGCCAGAGACAGAGGATCGCCTCCTCACCACAAACCCTCCCTACATGCAGTACAAGGCCCCTAAACACAGTGAAAATTATTCTTCAGCACCACGAGCAATGCACTTAAAGGTCCTTCAGGGAACTGAAATGGTTCCTCGTTGGTACTGCTGCATGGTTCCTGCTCTGTCAGGGTTCGTTTCAGTCCTGCACGCGACTCCTGTCTGGGGGTGATGGGCAGTATCTGGCAACCCTTCACTCCGCGCACATCGGACCATGAATCCCCAATTTTCACCACCAACAACAACAAGCTTAAAGAGTGAAAGTCTCGCAGCTGAACACATGCAAGCTCACAATGTTAGGAGCAATTTTTATTTCTTTATTTTTTACAGATGAATAGTTTTCTCCTGCCCGCGTGCACGCATCCTGCACCACTGGGACTTCTGCTTTAATCACACATCAAAATCATTTACAAAACATGTTAATGTTAATGAGGCCATGTCTGGTGTAAGGTTTACATCTGCAGAGGTGATACCCAGAGAATGGAGAGAGGAAGAGAAGAAGGATAGAGAGGAAGAGAGGAACGGCGCGCGCGGATCAGCTCGGCTGTTTAGTATGCAGCGCGCGGTGTGAGGAGCGCGAGCGCGGGGGAATGACAGAGAGAGAGAGAGAGAGAGAGAGAAAGAGAGGGAGAACCGGTCCCGGAAAATACGAGACATTTTTATTGTCTTCATTTTGGGCGAACGGATACAGGTCCCGTGTGTGTGTCTGTGTGTGTGTGTGTGTGTGTTAAACTCCCGTTAACAAGTCTCACACCCACCTCACTCCATCCATCTAACCCTCCGTCTGTGTGTGTGTGTGTGTGCGCGTGTGTGTGTGTGTGTGTGTGTGTGTGGAGCTGTAATCCGTCTCCGAGCCTCATCTGCCCTCTAGCGGATGAAGAGGAGCGCGAGCGCGTGCTGGAGTCCCGATATAAAGTGTCCACAAAGCTCTCTTTTATCACGTGTCAAGTGCCCTTGTTATATAGGCAGAATTTAATCCTTAATGTAGTGCCCTAAATTAAGTGTGGAAGCCATCATTCTATAGACCTACCTAGTGCACTTCTGTGTAAATAGGGCACTACGTAAAGCGAACTTCATCACCTATAAAGCAGTTAATCAGAAGGAACTGAACCCTAGATGGATGCCAAGAATGCACTCCCTTTAAACATGTAGTGCACTCTATGGGGTACAGACTTCTCTATGTCCTCTTTAGTGTACTGTACATACAGAGCGCACATACAGAGCGTACATACAGAGCGCACGTATAGAGCGCACATACAGAGCGTACATACAGAGCGTACGTATAGAGCGCACATACAGAGCGCACATATACAGAGCGCACATACAGAGCGCACGTATAGAGCGTACATACAGAGCGCACGTATAGAGCGTACATACAGAGCGTACATACAGAGCGCACATACAGAGCGCACGTATAGAGCGCACATACAGAGCGCACATACAGAGCGCACGTATAGAGCGTACATACAGAGCGCACGTATAGAGCGTACATACAGAGCGTACATACAGAGCGCACATACAGAACGCACATACAGAGCGCACGTATAGAGCGCACTTACAGAGCGTACATACAGAGCGCACATACAGAGCGCACATACAGAGCGCACATATACAGAGCGCACATACAGAGCGCACGTATAGAGCGTACATACAGAGCGCACGTATAGAGCGTACATACAGAGCGTACATACAGAGCGTACATACAGAGCGCACATACAGAGCGCACGTATAGAGCGCACATACAGAGCGCACATACAGAGCGCACGTATAGAGCGTACATACAGAGCGCACGTATAGAGCGTACATACAGAGCGTACATACAGAGCGCACATACAGAACGCACATACAGAGCGCACGTATAGAGCGTACATACAGAGCGCACGTATAGAGCGTACATACAGAGCGTACATACAGAGCGTACATACAGAGCGTACATACAGAGCGCACGTATAGAGCGCACATACAGAGCGTACATACAGAGCGCACATACAGAGCGCACGTATAGAGCGTACATACAGAGCATACGTATAGAGCGCACGTATAGAGCACACATACAGAACGCACATACAGAGCGTACATACAGAGCGTACATATAGAGCGCACATACAGAGCGCACATACAGAACGCACATACAGAACGCACCTACAGAGCGCACATACAGAGCGCACATACAGAACGCACATACAGAACGCACCTACAGAGCGCACGTATAGAGCGTACATACAGAGCGCACGTATAGAGCGTAAATACAGAGCGTACATACAGAGCGTACATACAGAGCGCACGTATAGAGCGCACATACAGAGCGTACATACAGAACGCACATACAGAGCGCACGTATAGAGCGTACATACAGAGCGTACGTATAGAGCGCACGTATAGAGCACACATACAGAGCGCACATACAGAGCGTACATACAGAGCGCACATATAGAGCGTATGTATAGAGCGCACGTATAGAGCACACATACAGAGCGCACATACAGAGCGCACATACAGAGCGCACATACAGAGCGTACATACAGAACACATACAGAGCGTATGTATAGAGCGCACGTATAGAGCACACATACAGAGCGCACATACAGAACGCACATACAGAGCATACGTATAGAGCGCACGTATAGAGCACACATATAGAGCGTACGTATAGAGCGCACATACAGAGCGTACATTCAGAGCGTACATACAGCGCGTACGTATAGAGCACGCGTATAGAGCGCACATACAGAGCGTACGTATAGAGCGCACGTATAGAGCGTACATACAGAGCGCACGTATAGAGCGCACGTATAGAGCTCACGTATAGAGCGTACATACAGAGCGTACATACAGAGCGTACATACAGAGCATACATATAGAGCATACGTATAGAGCGTACATACAGACCGTACATACAGAGCGTACATACAGAGCGTACGTATAGAGCGTACATACAGAGCGTATGTCTAGAGCGCACGTATAGAGCGTACATACAGAGCGTACATACAGAGCGTACGTATAGAGCGTACGTATAGAGCATACGTCTAGAGCGTACATACAGAGCATACGTATAGAGCGTACGTATAGAGCATACGTCTAGAGCGTACATACAGAGCATACGTATAGAGCGTACGTATAGAGCATACGTCTAGAGCGTACATACAGAGCGTACATACAGAGCGTACGTATAGAGCGTACGTATAGAGCGTACATACAGAGCATACGTATAGAGCGCACATACCGAGCACACATATAGAGCGCGCATATAGAGTGTACAGAGTAATTTTTCCTTTATTTTTTTCTATCTATCTATCTTTCTATCTACCTATCAGTTTCTGATCAAAACAGGCTGCAATTTCACCACTTTCTGCTGTCACCATTCAGATTTCTATGAGCAACAGAGCCACCTAGCGGCCATTCCCCATACACCCCCCCCCCCCCCCCCCTCTCTCTCTCTCTCTCTCTCTCTCTCTCTCTCTCTCTCTCTCTGGAGTTCACCTGCTCTCTCTCTCACTGCATGTCAGGCATCCGGAGGATAAAAGCACGAAGCTGATTCTCCACATGCATATATCATCACCAATCAGTGCATGTGTGTGTGTGTGTGTGTGTGTGTAATTAAAGCCCTCTGAGATTGAAACAGAGGCTGATATGAGTGTGAGCAGATACTCAGAGAGAGAGAGAGAGAGAGAGAGAGAGATGGAGAGAGAGAGAGATGGAGAGAGAGGGGAGGGTTCTCTTTCTTTATCTCTTTTTCCTCTTCTGATGGAGTGATAGGATGAATGTATGAGGTCACTCTCGGGTTGTCAGTGAAGCTGCAGTCAGTGAATCTCCATCACATGCAATGTCTCTCTCTCTCTCTCTCTCACACACACACACACACACACACACACACACACACCAGCTGTGTTCAGATACACACACTGTAGGCAGCATTAACACAGAGCACAGCCATGTGTTTATTACAGCTGTTATATTCCTGAGATTACGAGTGTGTACTGAGTGTGTGAAGTGAGAGTGTGTACTCATTGTCTTAAAAATTGTTACAGCACACACACACACACACACACACTCTCTCTCTCTCTCACACACACTTACACACACAAGCAAACACACACGCAAACACAAAGACCGAGGACTGAGTGAATAACATAAAGAGAGCAGACGCTGACATGTTTTAAAGCAGCTCTTGCTAAGATAATAAATATGGCCTTTAGACAGAGAGAGAGAGAGAGAGAGAAAGTGTGTGTGTGTGTGTGTGTGTGAGAGAGAGAGAGTGAGTGTGTGTGTGCGTGTGTGTGTGAGAGAGAGAGAGAGTGTGTGTTTGTGTGTGTGTCTGTGTGTGTGTGTTGTTTTAATGAAGTGGAGCCAGTTGCTGGTTCTTGGTGACTTTTAATGCTGACGTGAAAGAACCAGAGAACATGAGCTGCATTTCAAATGACTGACTTGGATCTAACACATAAACGAGTGCAGTATGGAGGGATCTAACACATAAACGAGTGCAGTATGGAGGGATCTAACACATAAACGAGTGCAGTATGGAGGGATCTAACACATAAACGAGTGCAGTATGGAGGGATCTAACACATAAACGAGTGCAGTATGGAGGGATCTAACACATAAACGAGTGCAGTATGGAGGGATCTAACACATAAACGAGTGCAGTATGGAGGGATCTAACACATAAACGAGTGCAGTATGGAGGGATCTAACACACAAACGAGTGCAGTATGGAGGGATCTAACACATAAACGAGTGCAGTGTGGAGGGATCTAACACAAATGAGTGCAGTATGGAGGGATCTAACACATAAACGAGTGCAGTGTGGAGGGATCTAACACACAAACGAGTGCAGTATGGAGGGATCTAACACACAAACGAGTGCAGTATGGAGGGATCTAACATAAACGAGTGCAGTATGGAGGGATCTAACACACAAACGAGTGCAGTATGGAGGGATCTAACACACAAACGAGTGCAGTATGGAGGGATCTAACATAAACGAGTGCAGTATGGAGGGATCTAACACACAAACGAGTGCAGTATGGAGGGATCTAACACATAAACGAGTGCAGTATGGAGGGATCTAACACACAAACGAGTGCAGTATGGAGGGATCTAACACATAAACGAGTGCAGTATGGAGGGATCTAACACATAAACGAGTGCAGTATGGAGGGATCTAACACATAAACGAGTGCAGTATGGAGGGATCTAACACACAAACGAGTGCAGTATGGAGGGATCTAACACACAAACGAGTGCAGTATGGAGGGATCTAACATAAACGAGTGCAGTATGGAGGGATCTAACACACAAACGAGTGCAGTATGGAGGGATCTAACACACAAACGAGTGCAGTATGGAGGGATCTAACACATAAACGAGTGCAGTATGGAGGGATCTAACACATAAACGAGTGCAGTATGGAGGGATCTAACACATAAACGAGTGCAGTATGGAGGGATCTAACACATAAACGAGTGCAGTATGGAGGGATCTAACACAAATGAGTGCAGTATGGAGGGATCTAACATAAACGAGTGCAGTATGGAGGGATCTAACACACAAACGAGTGCAGTATGGAGGGATCTAACATATAAACGAGTGCAGTATGGAGGGATCTAACACATAAACGAGTGCAGTATGGAGGGATCTAACACATAAACGAGTGCAGTATGGAGGGATCTAACACATAAACGAGTGCAGTATGGAGGGATCTAACACATAAACGAGTGCAGTATGGAGGGATCTAACACAAACGAGTGCAGTATGGAGGGATCTAACATATAAACGAGTGCAGTATGGAGGGATCTAACACATAAACGAGTGCAGTATGGAGGGATCTAACACATAAACGAGTGCAGTATGGAGGG
This sequence comes from Pangasianodon hypophthalmus, assembly GCF_027358585.1. Classification (NCBI taxonomy): domain Eukaryota; kingdom Metazoa; phylum Chordata; class Actinopteri; order Siluriformes; family Pangasiidae; genus Pangasianodon; species Pangasianodon hypophthalmus. The sequence continues at coordinate 16,759,869 of NC_069737.1, read as the reverse complement.
ATCTAACATAAACGAGTGCAGTATGGAGGGATCTAACACATAAACGAGTGCAGTATGGAGGGATCTAACACATAAACGAGTGCAGTATGGAGGGATCTAACATAAACGAGTGCAGTATGGAGGGATCTAACACATAAATGAGTGCAGTATGGAGGGATCTAACACAAATGAGTGCAGTATGGAGGGATCTAACATAAACGAGTGCAGTATGGATGGATCTAACACAAACGAGTGCAGTATGGAGGGATCTAACACATAAACGAGTGCAGTATGGAGGGATCTAACACATAAACGAGTGCAGTATGGAGGGATCTAACACATAAACGAGTGCAGTGTGGAGGGATCTAACATAAACGAGTGCAGTATGGAGGGATCTAACATAAACGAGTGCAGTATGGAGGGATCTAACACATAAACGAGTGCAGTATGGAGGGATCTAACACATAAACGAGTGCAGTATGGAGGGATCTAACATAAACGAGTGCAGTATGGAGGGATCTAACACATAAACGAGTGCAGTATGGAGGGATCTAACACATAAACGAGTGCAGTATGGAGGGATCTAACACATAAACGAGTGCAGTATGGAGGGATCTAACATAAACGAGTGCAGTATGGAGGGATCTAACACATAAACGAGTGCAGTATGGAGGGATCTAACACATAAACGAGTGCAGTATGGAGGGATCTAACACATAAACGAGTGCAGTATGGAGGGATCTAACACATAAACGAGTGCAGTATGGAGGGATCTAACATAAACGAGTGCAGTATGGAGGGATCTAACACATAAACGAGTGCAGTATGGAGGGATCTAACACATAAACGAGTGCAGTATGGAGGGATCTAACACATAAACGAGTGCAGTATGGAGGGATCTAACACATAAACGAGTGCAGTATGGAGGGATCTAACACATAAACGAGTGCAGTATGGAGGGATCTAACACATAAACGAGTGCAGTATGGAGGGATCTAACACATAAACGAGTGCAGTATGGAGGGATCTAACACATAAACGAGTGCAGTATGGAGGGATCTAACACAAACGAGTGCAGTATGGAGGGATCTAACACATAAACGAGTGCAGTATGGAGGGATCTAACACAAATGAGTGCAGTATGGAGGGATCTGGTGCAGAGGTTTTATCAGATGGCTGTATAGTGATGAATGACAGAAACAGTTTATGTTTCTAGTGATGGAAAGAGGGAAATGATAGTATAGTGGAATGTTTTTAACTGAAACAGTAATCTGTGAATGTAATTTTATTTATTTACATATAGAGGTTAAAGAATATAAAACTACATCACACAGTGTCAGTGTCAGTGTATACAGTGTCAGAAATAATCTCCTGGCTGTTTAATTTGACCTCTTTAATGCTTTTAGAATTACTGCGAGAGTTTTCGGGAAGCCCCGCCCCCTGTGCTGCGATTGGCTAATGGTTCATAATCAAGCAGAGTTTTAAAAAAGAGCGGAAGTTGATTGTAAGTGTGAACAGAAACATTACGCAGCCTGTGTGGATGTTTATGTTAAATATAATGAAATATAAATATTAATAATAACTCGTTTACGCTCGCTTCCAGGTGCTGAAGAATTAAAAGGTATTTCATTTATACTTCCGGTTTGGAAGCGGAAGTCGACATGGCTCGTTAAAGCAGTAATTAAGCGTCGCAGGGTTACAGAACAAACGTAAACACACGCAGTGCGGAAGGACTGTGTGTGTGATGCGGAGGTGAGAAGCTCCACAGTGTGTAAGCTGTGTTAGGAAGTGTTTATACGCTGGAGAGTGTGTGTTTGATTTCCCCGTCAGGCAGCGCGCTGCAGTGGTGCAGGGAGGAGAGGAACCGACAGGTGAGAGCAGCGCTGCTGACGTCACCATGCACGCTCTACTGCTGACTGCTGACTGCTGAACTGTAACACACACACACACACACACACACACACACACCCTGCTGTGAAGTGTTGTAGTTTATTGATCTGCTCTTGTGTACAGTCTCAGCAGAGTCATTCAGGAGGAAAAGGCCACAATCATACCGACAGAGAGAGAGAGAGAGAGAGAGAGAGAGAGAGAGATCTTCAGACTGCAGTATGTAGAAGCTCTTAGTCATTCACACACACACACACACACACACACACACAGTCCTAAAGAAGCCAGGTTAATCATCTGTGAGCTGATTCTGATTCTGTGGCGCTGTTCATTGACATCAGCACTGTTCTCTCTTTCCACTTCTATGTAAAAATGTTTTAATTTACTGCTGTTAGCTGTGTGTGTGTGTGTGTGTGTGTGTGTGTGCGTGTGTGTGTGCAGTGTATTTACGTGGTCAGTGGGTGATTGGGTGGGTTTTTACCTGCAGCTTGTGTGTGTGACGTGTGACTGTTGAAAACAAACACAAACACATCCATGAACACGGGAAGATTAATTTACTAAACATTTTGTTCAGGAGGTGTGTGTGAGCCATGGGTAACGCTGTGTGTTAGTGTAGTGTGTGTTAGTGTAGTGTGTGTTAGTGTAGTGTGTAGAGGTGTTGCGTAGTAATGTATGTGTTAGTGCAGTGTGTAGTAGTGTGTGTGTGTCAGTGTAGTGTGTAGAGGTGTTGTGTAATAGTGTGTGTTAGTGTAGTGTATAGAGGTGTTGTGTGTGTCAGTGTAGTGTGTTGTGTAGTAGTGTGTGTGTCAGTGTATTGTGTGTTAGTGTAGCGTGTAGTGTGTAGAGGTGTTGTGTAGTAGTGTGTGTGTGTGTGTCAGTGTAGTGTGTAGAGGTGTTGTGTAGTAGTGTGTGTTAGTGTAGTGTGTAGTAGTGTGTGTGTGTCAGTGTAGTGTGTAGAGGTGTTGTGTAATAGTGTGTGTTAGTGTAGTGTATAGAGGTGTTGTGTGTGTCAGTGTATTGTGTGTTAGTGTAGCGTGTAGTAGTGTGTGTTAGTGTAGTGTGTAGAGGTGTTGTGTAGTAGTGTGTGTGTGTGTGTCAGTGTAGTGTGTAGAGGTGTTGTGTAGTAGTGTGTGTTAGTGTAGTGTGTAGAGGTGTTGTGTAATAGTGTGTGTTAGTGTAGTGTATAGAGGTGTTGTGTGTGTCAGTGTAGTGTGTTGTGTAGTAGTGTGTGTGTCAGTGTATTGTGTGTTAGTGTAGTGTGTAGAGGTGTTGTGTAGTAGTGTGTGTTAGTGTAGTGTGTAGAGTGTGTAGGTTGAATGGTGAGGATAAAGATGGCATGATGTGATGTATAGTTCTGTATGTGTGAGATGAGACTGTGTGTGTGTGTGTGTGTGATTTAAAGCTCAGATTTGTGGCGAAGTCTCTCAGCTCTGCTCAGGACAGCTTTATGTGTGTTTATGATTTTGGCCTTGGCCTCTCGATCTGTGTGTGTGTGTGTGTGTGTGTGTGTGTGTGTGTGTGTGTGTGTGTGTGTGTGTGAGAGAGAGAGAGAGAGAGAGAGAGATGGGCATCATGAAAACAGAACAATCGATAAATCTGTAAATTTCCTCTGGTTGTGTGTTACTGAGGTGTAATAAGATACACTCATACACACCTGAGACTCAGAAAGAGATGCTGTGACCAATCACATGGCCTGGATCAGTGGGGGCGGGGCTATCTGTTAATATATGCGTATAAGCAAAGTAGACAAGAGAAAGTTCTGTGTGTATGTACATATGTGTGTGTATATGTGTGTGTATATACATATATATACACACACACACACACACACGTAACAAAAAAAACGGTTAAAACATGAATGTGCAGTCAGTAAACACAGATATCTAATGTCACATTAATTGTCATTAATTTAAATTAATCATTCATTTAGATTAAATTAATGTTTATCGTAAAGTTCAATAAAAAAATCTCTAATGTTAAATAATTAAAACTCGTACCTCACGCTGAGTAGGAGAGGTTCCTGATCGATTCTGTGATTGGTTGAGCGTGTGTATTGAAGCCCCGCCCACTCTGCCCCAGACTCACCTGTCACTCAGACAGATTGACAGGTAAAGTGTTGTGATGAGTGAAGTGTTGTTGATCTGAATCTCAGCTTTCCCACACCGCTCTCGCCAGGAAAGCAGAGTGTGTGAACACTTTCCCTAGAAGTAAGTGCGCTTGAAAGCCGCCTGCGTGATACTGATACAAGTGCACTTCAGACCTGATGATGAAGTGCACTCGCAGCGTTCCCGAGTGATTATAACGGCTCTTTAGCAGAGGAACGTGTTTTACTCTGAGCGCCGCTCACCTGCGTAAATCAGATAAATAAATAATAAATACACACGTTTCATTTTAATGTGGTGCGAGTTCACTTCAGAGACACTGTTCACTCCAGCATGCAGTATGGCGTTAACGGCTTTAGAGTATGTTACTGATACCGATCTTTGTTTGTTTGTTTGTTTACCTCCCACTTTCACCTCTCAGTTTCGGCTGATTTTCTGGTTCTTATGTTCTGTGTTTAACTGATAAATAAAACAATGTTCACAAGGACACCATCTTCCCCGTCATTCAGGGGCCTTCACTACAACATGGAGCTGTCTCACATTTCCCAAAATAGTGCACTGTGGAGGGAGCAGTGTGAGGATTGGCAAGTACAGGTGTGTGTGTGTGTGTGTGTGTGTGTGTGTGTGTGTGTTTGTGTGTATATGTGTGTGTGTGTGTTTGTGTGTGAATATAGTATAACCTGTGAGGCATCTGTGTGTACAGGTGGTGTCTGATGTGACAGGTGTTTGTATGTGTGTGTGTGTGTGTGTGTGTGTGTGTGTGTGTGTGTGCTTGCAGCATGGTAATATGAGGTGTGTGTGTATGAGATTCAGGGTTGTGTGTGTGTGTGTATGTGCATGATTTTGGAAGTTTGTGTGTGATTTTGGAGAGGTGTGTGTGTGTGTGTGTGTGTGTTAAAGCTGATCTTTATTCCCTCCACCTGCTTTAACGAGCTAATTAACCTCTGCCGGGTGGTTAAGGGGCGGCTAATTAAACCTGCGTCTCCATGGCGATGTGACCCTCCATCACATTCATATGCACTGTAGTGTTAATGAGCTGTAATTTGGCTCTGTCACTGACACACACACACACACACACACAAGTGTTGTCCAAAAGTTTAAGCACCCCGCCCACACTCATTATCCAGCTCTGGGGCTCTAAGCAAGTTTTAAATGAACTCTTTTATATTTTAGTGGTTATGTTTAAAGTAGTTTATTATTGAGATAATTTATATTGTAGCAGAAGTGTAGTAGGTGTGTGTGTGTGTGTGTGTGTGTGTGTGTGTGATACAAAACAGAATATTGAAAATGGTTATCAGAGGCTTTTGTACAATTTAATAAATGTTCTGATTTTTATTGCAGGATTAAAACAGAATTATGAAATACAGTTAACTTAAACTTTTACAGAATACTTTTATTGGCTGTGTTAAAATGTAGTATTATTATTATTATTATTATTATTATTATTATTATTATTATTATGATGAAGAATGTGTTTTCAGTAGCAGAGTGTGGAAATAAAGTCGTGAGGAGAAAAGACGACGTTTCTCTTTGAAGCAAAGCTGCAGCTCTGAGCTCCAGTGTGGAGAGACACGCGGACTGTTGTAGGTGTTAATGTGCTGATTTGCGTCGAGGAAATGGCGTGATTTTTGGCGTGTTTTCAGTGAAATGGTGTCTGGGGTGTGTAACGTGTCGGTTCACTTTCAGCTTTACTCGCACTGAAATACTTCACCATGCGGCTAATTAGGTAGGAATTTACAGAAAACTACAAACTGAGCTGTGTGTTTATTTCTGATTTCACCTCCAAATACACAGTTTAAAATTTTTTTTTTTTAAATTACATTAAAATACACAGTTAATAATCTGATGCATTATCCCCAAAGCGTTTACAATCACGTGTTGATTAATTGTCTATAACAGCAGCTCTGACAGTAGCGCAGGTTTATATTAATGCACTCATTCTAATACGTTATCGTTTCTATAGTAACAGCTCGTTCACAGGGACGTGTACAGCAGACTCTCTGCATAAACGGATTAAATACAACGGATTAAAAATTGACATTGTGAAGTTTTCTGTAAGGAGAATTGTGTTTATGTAACATTTATGGAAGGAGTCTCCAGTGTCAGTGCTTTGCAACAGTGAGAGATAAAAAACTTCAAGTTTTGCGACATCTTCAGGACAGAGGAGTTTACGCTTCTTTGGGGTTTCTCAGGAACATGCGTAACAAGCTGCGTTTTTTTCTCTTACTAACTTCGAGAGAGACAGTAAAGAGAGGCTGGTGAGGGAACGACTGTTTATAGCTGCTATAACGTAAGTGACAACAGGAACTAACTCTTTTCACTGGCATTTCACGACATGTAACTGTAAAGGGATAAAAAGTATGATGTGGAGTTCTTTTAATAAATAAACTATACTTAGTAAATTGCTGTTGTATAAGAGGGATAAAACACTTGGAGACGTGCTGTTAAAGGAAAATAATCAACTAACACACGTGTGCGCGCGCACACACACACACACACACACACACACGCATTGTGTTATGTAATTTAATTGGTTGCCATTAATGTACATTATCTGATGTTAATCTATAAAGGGTAAATTTGTCTAATTTTAAATAAATGATTCTTAAATAATAATCAGCTTGGTGCTCTGAGTTCCTGGTGCACTGAGATGTGTACATCAGGTGTAACCATTACACAATGTGTCACACAACATTATTGTGTGTGTGTGTGTGTGTGTGTGTGTGTGTGTGTGTGTGTGTGTGTGTGATGCAATTCAGCAGATTGCAGGGCAAATTTGTGTGAGTGTGTAAAGGAGAAGGAACTACAAACTTTATTTTAGACGTGATGAAACTTAAAGCAACATGAATTTATATATTAATTAAATTTAACCTCAAATGACCTAAATCTGTTTTAGACATATTTCATGCATATGAACTTTTTTCTTTCTTTTTTTTAAATAACCCAGACACACAACATGATCAAACACGATAAATAACACACCAAAGCAAACATAACGCAGCTTGAAGCCTTGCATGGTAAATGTTATAAGTATAAAATGTTGGGAGTTCAAAGCAGGAGCAGTGCGGAGTTAGGCCAGCTCCCCTTAATATTCTTAATATTCTCAATGTTCAAATATTCAAATACTCAGGCGTAAAAATCTGGCAGCAGTGGATTCTGAACCTCCCACACACTGCACTCCAAAACCCTGTAAGAAAAATAAAAAGCCGGAATCCAGCTCAGTCTGAAGCCTCACGCCTTTACACATTAATTTAAATAATTTATTTCATTTATTTAAATCTCGGGAAGCACATTGAGGGCGAGCGCTCGTTTAAAACGGTGCCCATTTACAGCAGCAAAATATATATAATACCATTACAGACATTAAAAAATCACAAGGAGCAGAATCCAGTCTGAGCAAAAAAGATGTTAAAGCAACTGAATCCGATCTGATTTTACTTCATCTAGAATCCAATCTAAGCATAGAGATAGTAAAAAAATCAGAATCCATAAATCTAATCCAAGCCCAGAGCTGTTAAATTAGAATAGTGTGTCGTGACCAATCAGGATTCAGCAGCATGATTAGGGGCTGAAACTCAGACTTGCTAACTCCTCCAACAGCTATTTCATTCTCTGCACCTAATCTGTAGCCAGGCACCTGGTCTTAGGTATGTGGCAGGGTCAGTGCCTAATGATGACTCCAGGTAGTGTTTTAGTGTTGGTTAATGTTGGTTCAGCTGAAGGCAAAGATCTCCAGTAGTTCCTGTTGGTGTTGAGGTATGAGGTTGAGGGACAGTTCCATTCTCTTTCAGTGGACAGAACCTGGCTTGATAGATTTTCATATTTGTAGTGTACCTGTTCTCCGCGTCAGCCTCACTGAGATCATGCAGATCCCATGTCAGGTGGCTGGAGATTTGCAGGTGGTATCAAGTATTAGGAGCAGGAACCATTCCCATGGTGTTATTGACAAGATGGGGGAGACCTTCAACCATCTGCTACACGTGGCCACTGTTGGTCCCAAGTGTTCTTGGCAGAAGACCTGGTATGGATCAGGGTTCTCCTTTCATCACCAGAACCTTCTTCAGCAGTGTTTGAGGCAGTCGTAAATAAAGCAGACATGGGGTTTAGTGATAGTGTCTTCAGCTTCTGGGTCTGTGTCATTGCCGTCTTAATCGTAAGCCAGTAGGAATGCATGTGGGCGTGGCCACTGTCCATCAGCAGGCCAGCAAACCCTATAAAGTTGTGTCCTAGGACCAAAAGAACTTGATGGCTATTTGACTCCCCTGCAAGTAGCGCTGTCCCCATGCGCCCACATGATACTGAATGTTCCTGAAGTCACCTGTCATTAGTGTGACAGTACTGAGGTCAGTGCCATGTGCGGTCAGTACGCAGGTCAATGCCATGTGCAACCAGTACGCAGGTCAGTGCCGTGTGCGGTCAGTACGCAGGTCAGTGCCATGTGCGGTCAGTACGCAGGTCAGTGCCGTGTGCGGTCAGTACGCAGGTCAGTGCCATGTGCGGTCAGTACGCAGGTCAGTGCCGTGTGCGGTCAGTACGCAGGTCAGTGCCGTGTGCAACCGGTACGCAGGTCAGTGCCGTGTGCGGTCAGTGCGGAGGTCAGTGCCGTGTGCGGTCAGTACGGTGGTCAGTGCCGTGTGCGGTCAGTACGCAGGTCAGTGCCGTGTACAACCGGTATGCAGGTCAGTGCCATGTGCGGTCAGTACGCAGGTCAGTGCCATGTACAACCAGTACGCAGGTCAGTGCCATGTGCGGTCAGTACGCAGGTCAGTGCCATGTGCGGTCAGTACGCAGGTCAGTGCCATGTACAACCAGTACGCAGGTCAGTGCCATGTGCGGTCAGTACGCAGGTCAGTGCCATGTGCGGTCAGTACGCAGGTCAGTGCCATGTACAACCAGTACGCAGGTCAGTGCCATGTGCGGTCAGTACGCAGGTCAGTGCCGTGTGCGGTCAGTACGCAGGTCAGTGCCATGTACAACCAGTACGCAGGTCAGTGCCGTGTGCGGTCAGTACGCAGGTCAGTGCCGTGTGCGGTCAGTGCGGAGGTCAGTGCCGTGTGCAACCGGTACGCAGGTCAGTGCCGTGTGCGGTCAGTACGCAGGTCAGTGCCGTGTGCGGTCAGTGCAGAGGTCAGTGCCGTGTGCGGTCAGTGCGCAGGTCAGTGCCGTGTGCGGCCAGTGCGGAGGTCAGTGCCGTGTGCGGCCAGTGCGGAGGTCAGTGCCGTGTGCGGTCAGTGCGGAGGTCAGTGCCGCGTGCAACCGGTACGCAGGTCAGTGCCGTGTGCGGTCAGTGCGGAGGTCAGTGCCGTGTGCGGTCAGTGCGGAGGTCAGTGCCGTGTGCGGTCAGTACGCAGGTCAGTGCCGTGTGCGGCCAGTACGGAGGTCAGTGCCGTGTGTGACCCCACGTAATGACCAATACCGTGTGCGACCCCATGTCTTGGCGGTCAACACCATGTGCGGTCAGTACGGCGGTCAACACCATGTGCAGTCAGTACAGCGGCCAACACCATGTGCGACACCGCATCATGACCTACACCTTGTGCGACCTCACGTAACAGTCAACACCATGTGCGGTCTGTACGGTAGTCAAAACCATGTGAGGTCAGTACAGCGGCCAGCACCGCGTCACGGCCAACATCACGAGCGCTGCCCCGCGTCACGGCCAACACCACGAGCGCTCCCCGCGTCACGGCCAACACCACGAGCGCTGCCCCGCGTCACGGCCAACACCACGAGCGCTGCCCACGTCACGGCCAACACCACGAGCGCTGCCCCGCGTCACGGCCAACACCACTGCCCCGCGTCACGGCCAACATCACGAGCGCTGCCCCGCGTCACGGCCAACACCACGAGCGCTCCCCGCGTCACGGCCAACACCACAAGCACGCCCCGCGTCACGGCCAACATCACGAGCGCTGCCCCGCGTCACGGCCAACACCACGAGCGCTCCCCGCGTCACGGCCAACACCACGAGCACGCCCCGCGTCACGGCCAACACCACGAGCGCGGCCCCGAGTCACGGCCAACACCACGAGCACGCCTTGCGTCACGGCCAACACCACGAGCACGGCCCCGAGTCACGGCCAACACCACGAGCGCGCCCCACGTCACGGCCAACACCACGAGCAAACAGTAAGGTGTAAACTCCAAGATATATCTCTCATATGTTAGCCCCAAAATGGGCAGCTATTACATGACCAGATAATGGACAGTGAGAGAGAGACAGTGCAGACAGATACAGAGTGACAGAGTGCAATCCTGCATGAGTTTCATGTTTTTTAATATTGTAGACAAATTTTGCTTGTGTGTGTGTGTGTGTGTGTGTGTGTGCGCTGTAGGTGCTGCTTTACAGTCCCTCAGACAGAAAGAAATGAGGAGATTGAAAAGGAGAAGGATGAGTGTGTTTAAATAGAGGAGAGATGGAGCTGATGGATGCACAGATGCCTAGACGAGTGGATGGATAGATAGATGTGAATAAGTGACTGGATTGATGGGGGGGTGGACAGATCAAATGATGGATGGAATGAAGGATCTGTGAATGGACTGATGGATGGACAAATGGAAAGTTGGATGGCAGAGAGAGTCTCCTGATAAATGGATGGATGGATAGATGAATAGATGGGCGAATGTAAGGACAGAAAGGTGGATGGATGGATGTACAGATGGATAGATAGACAGATGGATTGATGGATTGGTGGAAGGACAGATGGACATGGAGATGGATCATGTGCTTTTGGTTCTGCTGTCTGTGGTGTTGGCAGCGATGCTGTGGGCATGGCTCCACCCGTTCATCCGCCTGACATCATCTCTCTTTCTTTCTCTCTCTGTCTCTATAAATCTACAGTATATCTCTATTTAGCTCTCTGTGTCTTTCTCTCAAACTCCTACATGTGTTTTTGAATCTGAGAAATCTGTGCTTTGTGTGTGAGAGAGAGAAAGAGTAAGTGAGAAACAAACGAGTATGTAAAAGAAAGAAACAGAGAGGAATAACGAGTGTGAAAATGAGCAGAGAGACTCAGAGCCTGTGGCAGTGTGGGGGTGTTTCTCTTCATCTTTCTCTCTGTCTCTACATCTCTCTCTCTCTCTCTCTCTCTCTCTCTCTCGTATTCATTTTATCCAGAATATTTAAAATCCTTTCTTTCCTTGTTCTTTGACTGACAGTAATGGAAGAGGCTCTTCACTATTCCACTGAGAGAAGGAGGCTTAGAGATTAGAGCAACACACACACACACACACACACACGCACACACACACACACACACACACCCTCTAGTCTGCCCTCTATTCAGCTTTGTGATTGACCTCTCTCTCTTTCTCTCTGTGTGTTATGGATGAAAGAAGGAACAACTCCTTTGCAGAAACTTGTATTAGCAACTTTAATGAAGCTTCTGTTAAAAAGTAAGTGTGTGTGTTTCGTGTGGTAAAATGTGAGGTTTTACACTTGGGTGGGTTGGTGCGGGGGGTTGGTGCGGGGGGTTGAGTTTGCAGTCAAGAAGTGAGAGACTGTGTGAATTTGTCCAAGTCATTAAAATGTATTTGTACATAATGTTAATGTGACCTGCAGAACACTCATCCCCGAGCTATAGAGCTGCAGAACACTCATCCCCGAGCTATAGAGCTGCAGAACACTCATCCCCGAGCTATAGAGCTGCAGAACACTCATCCCCGAGTTATAGAGCTGCAGAACACTCATCCCCGAGCTATAGATCTGTAGAGCTGCAGAACACTCATCCCCGAGCTATAGAGCTGCAGAACACTCATCCCCGAGCTATAGAGCTGCAGAACATTCATCCCTGAGCTATAGAGCTGCAGAACACTCATCCCCGAGCTATAGAGCTGCAGAACACTCATCCCCGAGCTATAGAGCTGCAGAACACTCATCCCCGAGCTATAGAGCTGCAGAACACTCATCCCCGAGCTATAGAGCTGCAGAACACTCATCCCTGAGCTATAGATCTGTAGAGCTGCAGAACACTCATCCCCGAGCTATAGAGCTGCAGAACACTCATCCCCGAGCTATAGACCTGCAGAACACTCATTCCCGGTTTATAGAGCTGTAGAGCCACAGAACACTCATCCCCGAGCTGTAGAGCCGCAGAGCACTCATCCCCGAGGTATAGAGCTGCAGAACACTCATCCCCGGATTATAGAGCTGTAGAGCCACAGAACACTCATCCCCAAGATATAGAGCTGCAGAACACTCATCCCTGGATTATAGAGCTGTAGATAACTTATTCTGGTCTCAGAGCTGTAAAACACTGATACTGGTCCAGTAGAGCCATAGAACACTCGGCCTGGTCCGGTAGAGCCGTAGAACACTCGGCCTGGGCCGGTAGAGCCGTAGAACACTCGGCCTGGGCCGGTAGAGCCGTAGAACACGCCTGGTCCGGTAGAGCCGTAGAACACGCCTGGGCCGGTAGAGCCGTAGAACACGCCTGGTCCGGTAGAGCCGTAGAACACGCCTGGGCCGGTAGAGCCGTAGAACACGCCTGGGCCGGTAGAGCCATAGAACACTCGGCCTGGGCCGGTAGAGCCATAGAACACTCGGCCTGGGCCGGTAGAGCCATAGAACACTCGGCCTGGGCCGGTAGAGCCGTAGAACACTCGGCCTGGGCCGGTAGAGCCGTAGAACACTCGGCCTGGGCCGGTAGAGCCGTAGAACACGCCTGGGCCGGTAGAGCCATAGAACACTCGGCCTGGGCCGGTAGAGCCGTAGAACACGCCTGGGCCGGTAGAGCCGTAGAACACTCGGCCTGGGCCGGTAGAGCCGTAGAACACTCGGCCTGGGCCGGTAGAGCCGTAGAACACTCGGCCTGGGCCGGTAGAGCCGTAGAACACGCCTGGGCCGGTAGAGCCGTAGAACACGCCTGGGCCGGTAGAGCCGTAGAACACTCGGCCTGGGCCGGTAGAGCCGTAGAACACGCCTGGTCCGGTAGAGCCGTAGAACACGCCTGGGCCGGTAGAGCCATAGAACACTCGGCCTGGGCCGGTAGAGCCGTAGAACACGCCTGGGCCGGTAGAGCCGTAGAACACTCGTTGTGGATCCATATAAATTATCAGCTAGGCAAAGTGGGAGCGTAAAGGGGGTGTAGTGCGCACTTGGCATTAGTGAACTCGTAAAAGCACAAAGCGACAGACAGAAACTTTTGACTCTTGAGATGGTTCTCACATTTCCTCCCTCGTCTCGTGCTTCTTCACTCTGATTGGCTGGATAAAGTTTGTGACTTTCATGTTTGACGTTGGCGGCACCTGCTGATGGAACGCGATGGAAAACTTTGAAGAAGAAAGTTGAGATGGTAATCAGAGAACCTGTCAACTTCAAACACTTGTTCTTAACTTGATTTACACACGCACGTACGTATACACACACACACACACACACACACACACACAACCCACACTACTTAACAAGACCCTCTGGGTGAGAATGCGCAGGGCATGTGTGTGAGCTCTGTCTGTTCATTAGCAGCGAGAGTTTTGATGTTTCCGTGTCTGTTTCAGTCCCTCGTTTTTTCGAAGAGCTCCGTAATAGGAGCCAGTGAAATCCTCCACTTTCCTGTGACCCACAGCAGCGTAAATTACAGTGTGAATTCAGCTCGGATTAGACGAACACCCTGGAGAGTTTGACATATTGTCATATTTGTGGTGGTGTTGGATAGCGACGTGTTTGCAAATGAACAGTTTCAGTATTCATTGCCTGGAGACAGTGAAAAGGTTCTGGAGAAACACAAGACTAAAAATACCAATGTGATACAACCGCAAAAACAATGCTTTTAAACAACAACAATCAACACTGACAACAACCAGAACAAACACAACATTAAAGTAACCACAGTCAACACCGCAACTGCAAACTGACACTCTCATTAAATAAATAAATAAATAAATAAATAACTCCACTGAAAAATCTTAGCCACAACAACATGAAGCAGCACAATAAACAACAGCTAGAGGACAACTGTAACCATGACAACAACCACGGGTTTAATGAGAGACATAACTAACCAAGACCAGTTATAAGCTCTAAAACCCATTGCTTATGAACTGTAAACATGTCACTTATGAGCTCTGGACTGTGGACAGATGTTCAGCGTGTATGAGCTCCGGACTGCGGACAGATGTTCAGCGTGTATGAGCTCTGGACTGCGGACGGATGTTCAGCGTGTATGAGCTCTGGACTGTGGACAGATGTTAAACATGTATGAGCTCTGGACTGCGGACGGATGTTCAGCGTGTATGAGCTCTGGACTGCGGACAGATGTTCAGCGTGTATGAGCTCTGGACTGTGGACGGATGTTCAGCGTGTATGAGCTCTGGACTGTGGACAGATGTTCAGCGTGTATGAGCTCTGGACTGTGGACAGATGTTCAGCGTGTATGAGCTCTGGACTGTGGACAGATGTTAAACATGTATGAACTCTGGACTGTGGACAGATGTTCAGCGTGTATGAGCTCCGGACTGCGGACAGATGTTCAGCGTGTATGAGCTCTGGACTGCGGACAGATGTTCAGCGTGTATGAGCTCTGGACTGCGGACGGATGTTCAGCGTGTATGAGCTCTGGACTGTGGACAGATGTTAAACATGTATGAGCTCCGGACTGCGGACAGATGTTCAGCGTGTATGAGCTCTGGACTGCGGACGGATGTTCAGCGTGTATGAGCTCTGGACTGCGGACGGATGTTCAGCGTGTATGAGCTCTGGACTGCGGACGGATGTTCAGCGTGTATGAGCTCTGGACTGTGGACAGATGTTCAGCGTGTATGAGCTCTGGACTGTGGACAGATGTTCAGCGTGTATGAACTCTGGACTGTGGACGGATGTTCAGCGTGTATGAACTCTGGACTGCGGACGGATGTTCAGCGTGTATGAGCTCTGGACTGCGGACGGATGTTAAACGTGTATGAGCTCTGGACTGCGGACGGATGTTCAGCGTGTATGAGCTCCGGACTGCGGACGGATGTTCAGCGTGTATGAGCTCTGGACTGTGGACGGATGTTCAGCGTGTATGAACTCTGGACTGTGGACGGATGTTCAGCGTGTATGAACTCTGGACTGCGGACGGATGTTCAGCGTGTATGAGCTCTGGACTGCGGACGGATGTTAAACATGTATTTCAGCGTGTATGAGCTCTGGACTGCGGACAGATGTTCAGCGTGTATGAGCTCTGGACTGCGGACGGATGTTAAACATGTATTTGTGGTGGTGTTGGATAGCGACGTGTTTGCAAATGAACAGTTTCAGTATTCATTGCCTGGAGACAGTGAAAAGGTTCTGGAGAAACACAAGACTAAAAATACCAATGTGATACAACCGCAAAAACAATGCTTTTAAACAACAACAATCAACACTGACAACAACCAGAACAAACACAACATTAAAGTAACCACAGTCAACACCGCAACTGCAAACTGACACTCTCATTAAATAAATAAATAAATAAATAAATAACTCCACTGAAAAATCTTAGCCACAACAACATGAAGCAGCACAATAAACAACAGCTAGAGGACAACTGTAACCATGACAACAACCACGGGTTTAATGAGAGACATAACTAACCAAGACCAGTTATAAGCTCTAAAACCCATTGCTTATGAACTGTAAACATGTCACTTATGAGCTCTGGACTGTGGACAGATGTTCAGCGTGTATGAG
>NC_069737.1:16714248-16734248 GCF_027358585.1 Pangasianodon hypophthalmus | reverse complement strand
GAGAGAGAGAGAGCGCTGGAGAGTCTTTTAAACCCACGACTATGACCAAGTGAATTTACAGAATAGAGAGCGAGTGAGAGAGGGAGGTGGAGAGAATGAGAGAAAGTCATTTAACCACTTGACCCACAGTGAAAAAGTACACGCTGTAGAGAATGGAGAGAGGGAGAGAAGGCGGGACAGAGGGAGAGAGAGAGAGAGAGAGAGAGAGAGAGAGAGAGAGAGCAAAATACAGTCATTTAATTTCAGTTTCCTTCAGTTTTGTCCAGGAAACGTTACAGAAGTTAACAGAGAGAGACGGCCATTTTAACACACTCTCGCACACACTCATACTCACACACACTCATACTCACACACACACACACACACACACACAGTCAAAGTCAGGAGAAAGAAATGTACATGCATTCAACAATACAGTCAAAAAGAAACACTAGTAATGACACTTATACAACCCTGAGGAAAAGAAAAAAAAAATAAAAATAAACTACACACACACACGCGCATACACACACACTTGGGCTAATTTCATTTCCATACCTTCGTGTGTGTGTTCATGTGTGTGTGTGTGATGGCTTGGTTAACCTTGCCGCACACTGAGTGTTAATAATGATTATTTATGCGTAAATAGCTCATGCGTTATTCAGCACACACTCCCCTGTCATTAAGCTCTGACGAGCCTTTAATCAGCTTTCGCTTATTAATGGAGTCATTTCTTTATTTTCATGTCCTCGCGCTAATACGACACGACCTGAGTGAGTTAAAGCTCCCAGCTATGAAAAACAACAGCGTTCTTTTCCTCCATCAGTTTTCTCTCTCATTCCTTATATTCTCCTGAAACTCGTCTTAATAAGGGGGCGGAGTCTCGATTCAGGGGCGCGTTTGTTATTCTACACCTCTGTTAGGAAAACGTGTAGACTAGTAAGTGCACACTTTGTAGGGAGACTCGCACGGACCTCGGTGCAGATCATGTTCAGAGAAAAATTTAAAAAAGAGGAGAAATGCGGGAAAGAAATGTAGAGAAAGAATGCGAGACAGAAGGATGGAGAGATGAAGAGAATGTTAATGTGCTGTATTTTAGCGTGTTATTAGCGTGTAAAGAGCGAGGGATGATGAAGAGCTTGACTCTCTGAGGTCACGACCCAGCGCAGGAGGATTACAGAGAGAGAGAGAGAGAGAGAGAGAGAGTTCTTTGAAGTATATTGGTTGTGTGTGTGTGTGTGTGTGTGTGTGTGTGTGTGTGTGTGTGTGTGTATGAGAGAGAGAGAGAGAGAGAGAGAGAGAGAGATAGAGGAGGATGTGTTGTTAGTTTCATCTTTAATTATTCATTACTTTCTTTTTGTTCTCCACCCAGATCAGCTCTGAGCAATTTACAGTACAGAGAGAGATGGAGAGATAGACAGACTGAGACAGACACAGAGAGAGCGAGAGAGACTGAGATAGCGAGAGAGAGAGAGATATAGATAGATAGATAGATAGATAGATAGATAAATAGAGATTGGGAGAGAGATACATAGAAATAGATGTGGGAATAGAAGGGGGAATAGAAAGGAACAGAAAAGGAAAGATTTAAGAGACACAAAGCGAGATGAAAAATACAGGACAAATTAAGGAACAAGCGAGGAACAGACAGGAATAGAAAGAGAGAGAGAGAGAGAGAGAGAGAGATAGGCAGGTAAATATGAGCTTTAAGACAGCGCAGTGTGAAAGCTGAAGCTGGAAGTTTGACAGCTTTCTCGTGACATGACTTTCAACAGAGTGTGTTGAGACAAGTTTCATCATTGTTTGTGTGTGTGTGTGTGTGTGTGTGTGTGTGTGTGTGTGTGTGTGTGTGTGAGAGAGAGAGAGAAATCATGTGGATCTATTGCTATCCACACTTCAAACGCAACAGACTAGATAAATTATATAGATCACTTTAAATAAATATGAAGGATCTGCTGTTTGTTTATTTATTTGTGTGTGTGTTTGTGTGTGTGTATGCGTGTGTGTGTGTATGCGTGTGTGTGTGTTCGAGTGTGTGTGTGTGTTCGAGTGTGTGTGTGTGTTCGAGTGTGTGTGTGTGTTCGAGTGTGTATGTGTGTGCGTCAATGCAAGACAGAAAAAAATCGGATAAAGACATTCCTGCTATCCATCTTGCATTTATGATGGATGAACATTTTTTTTTCTTTTACATTTTAAGACTCTGTCCCAATGCAACAATTCATCACTGGATTCATCACTGTAGCACACACACACACACACACACACACACACACACACACACGCTTCTGAAAATAACATCCACTTTTCTACATCACAATTAACTGTGGATCACGAGGACGTGGGACGTGTGTGAAGCCGCAGCTCTGACGTTCAGCATTCTTTTAACTGCGGCTGCTAAAATATACATTGTGTGTGTTTATATACGTACAGAAACAAATAAACAGATACTGTAACATACACATGTGTAAAGTATACATGTTCTAGGAGAATAATCCACACTGAGGTGGTGTGATAGCAGAGAGTCTGGTTTAGGTGCCGATGGCTTTGTTCACACACTCAAGCGACATTCGCATCCAAGCCACAACACACTGACGAGCTCCGAGTCTCTCTGAAAACTTTACACCGTCATTGTGATTGTTGTCATGAGCTGCATCTCAAGGTCTCACATTCAGGAGTATTCAGTAATCTCGAAAATGCAGAAGGCTGCTACACAAAGCGGAGCTTTCTGCAGGTGTGATGGCGACATGAGCGGAGTTTAAAACTCAAACACTAACTGTAGCATTAAAGCCGGTTAGTGCTAGCGCTCAATAACCCGCTAGGATCGTGCGGAAGTGCGCCGTTACATACTGCACAACACCAGTGTGTTTCGCGGAGGCAGATGGGCGGGGAAATCTGTGTGTTTTTACTGCTGAACTCCACTACTGCAGCACGTCAGGAGACTGAAAAGGACTAAAATAACACGTACACTTTTCATTTAAACTTATCTGAATGTGACTCGCAGGAACATTTCAAAATATTAACACGGAAATTCCATCTTCAATATTTCTAATATTAATCTGAGGTTTCTCTCATGACCCCTAGTTTGGGAATCTCTGAATTGATAGCTGAAATGCATATGACAGTGATTAGTGTGTGTGTGTGTGTGTGTGTATAAGTATGTTTTGTGTTAGTTTCGACTTTTTAATTATTCATTAGTTCATCTTTTTATTCTCCACCCAAATCAGCTCTGAGCAATTTACAGTACAGAGAGAGAAATAGCAAAGAAAAACAAACACAGAGATCAATGGAGAGAGAGAGAGAGAGAGAGAGAGACTGTGCTTGTTGAACGTCTCATTCCAGATTTATTCCCGTGTGTTTGCTGTTATAATGAGCTCCACTCTTCTGGGAAGCTTTCCACTAGATGTTGGAGCGTGGCTGTGGGGATTTGTGTTCATTCAGCTACAAGAGCATTAGTGAGGTCAGGCGCTGATGTTGGGATGTCGAGGAGGTCTGGGGTTCAGTCGGTGTTCCAGTTCATCCCAAAGGTGTTCAGTGGGGTTGAGGTCAGGGCTCTGTGCAGGACACTCGAGTTCTTCCACTCCAACCTTCACACACCATGTCTTCATGGAGCTCGCTTTGTGCACAGGGGCATTGTCATGCTGGAACAGGTTTGAGTCTCTTAGTTCCAGTGAAGGGAAACTGTACAGCTACAGCACACGGAGACGTTCTATACAACTGTGTGCTTCCATCTTTATGGTAACAGTTTGAGGAAGAACCACAAAAGGGGGTGCACATACTTTTGGCCATGTTATGTACATACACTAGTAGAATGAAAGAGGCAATCTAAAAACCCTGAACTGGTCTTACTTTATCCCACAACTACATCTACAACCTGGTGTTTCAGCTAGAAGCCTTTTAAAAAAGAGGAAAGAGCCAGTAAGTTTCTGAAGTGTCCTCGCGTGTCAGCTGCTGTCCATGGTGCTGAAACACATGCGCTAGTCTCTGAGAATCGTGTTAATGACCTGAAACACTGCGGCTCTGATGGAATACTGAGGAAGCTACTCACGTCTAAAGTCACGTCATTTTCCTGAAGTATTCCAGAGAAATCCAATGGAAACTGACTTTTGACTGTAATGTTGCTTCATGATTCCTGGTTTATCAGACAGGAGTTGTCTTTGTTTGCTGTCTCTAAAAGAAAGTGCTCTGGACTGAAAAATACTCCTGGTCAGAAAAGGAAAGTTCCAGGAAAAGGAAATGGAGGATAAATATGGAAAGGTTTGGATGGCATAGTGGTGAGATAGTTGAGAATCACCTGTCTCTGTCTGGCGTGTGGAAGAACCAAACACTGGCTACTAATAAACTGAGTAGCTCCTTAGGCAGGATTTTAGATTGCACCAGACTCTGACCACCACCACCACCACCACCATCACCATGACCATCACCACCACCATCACCATGACCATCACCACCACCATCACCATGACCATCACCACCACCACCACCATCACCATCATCACCACCACCACCACCATAACCACCATCATCACCACCACCACCACCATGACCACCACCACCACCACCACCACCACCATGACCACCACCACCACCACCACCATCACCATCATCACCACCACCACGACCATCACCATCATCACCACCACCACGACCATCACCATCACCACCACCACCATAACCACCATCATCACCACCACCACCACCATAACCACCATCATCACCACCACCATCACCACGACCACCACCATAACCACCATCACCACGACCACCATCACCACCACCATCACCATGACCACCACCATCACCACCACCATCACCACCACCACGACCATCACCATCATCACCACCACCATAACCACCATCACCACCACCATAACCACCATCATTACCACCACCACCACCATAACCACCATCATCACCACCACCATCACCACGACCACCACCATAACCATCACCACCACCACCATCACCATGACCATCACCACCACCACCACCATAACCACCATCACCACCACCACCACCATAACCACCATCATCACCACCACCATCACCACGACCACCACCATAACCATCACCACCACCACCATCACCATGACCATCACCACCACCACCACCATAACCACCATCACCACCACCACCACCATAACCACCATCATCACCACCACCATCACCACGACCACCACCATAACCATCACCACCACCACCATCACCATGACCATCACCACCACCACCACCATAACCACCACCACCATCACCACGACCATCACCATAACCACCATCACCACGACCATCACCATGACCATCACCACCATAACCACCATCACCAACACCATCACCACCACCACCACCACCATCACCACCACCATGACGACCACCACCACCACCCCCACCATGACCATCATCACTATCACCACCACCATCATTATCACCATCATCACCATCATCACCATCACCACCATCACCATCACCATCATCACCATCACCATCACCATCATCACCATCATCACCATCACCAACATCACCATCACCATCACCAACATCACCATCACCATCATCACCATCACCATCATCACCACCATCATCATCACCATCATCACCACCACCACAAAATCTGAAAATACTTATTTTTGAAATGAAATCAAATTTTCTATTATATAATAAATATGAAGTAAATAACTGGTGATAAATAACACATTTGAGTAACAAAGCTGTTTTAAATGATCTTCTGACAGTTTTTAAAAATCACATAAGAATTCAACAAAATACAAACAGGCAATAAAGTGCAGTAAACTATAGATCGGTGCTTCATTCCAGCACACTACAGTGCAGCACTCTGAGGTTAGTCACCTTTCACTTTTTGTGCATAAATTTGAGAATCTGTTCTGAAGTGTCTGAAAACTGCACGCGTCTGGACTTCTCTTCAGCAAAGTCAACAAAGGCTGCATCAGAAGACAAGTTTTGAGACGCATCATGATCGATGCTGATGACTGCGAGTCCAGTGAGACGCTTTTGGGCTTGAGCTCTCTCTGACTTTCCGCCATTACGTAAAGTGCTGCTTCGTGTTTCACACTGCCGCATCAGTTCTTCATTTGTCATCTTACAGAAGTTGTCAAGCACACCAGACTTCTCCTTGACCTCTCCCAAGGTCGTGACCACTACATTAAAAAAAACGTAGTCTCCATCCTCGTCAGTGCCTCAGTGATGGGCTCGTCTGGACATTATCTGGATTACTGCCACTGTTCTTCTCCCTGCTTCATGCGTTCTCTTCCTCTCTGGCTCAGTAAGTGCCATTGCCTGGGTGTCTGTTGTTTGGCACTTTTCAAGGCGAATCTCCAGCTCTTTCCATGCCTTCAAGTTTTGCTGATGTTCTGGGCTGTTTTTTCCTGAGATTTCAAAACCTGGGTGGCTTCTTCCCCTCATTCAGTCCTTCAGAAATCAGCTTAAAGTCCCTCTGTGAGAAGAGTTCTCAGCAAAAGCAAAATATCCTTTTTTTCCTAGAATAGACAAGCCAGCTCCTTTTTATCTTCTCACCATTGAATCCAAGTAAAGGTAATGATGATGGCGACTTCGTCCATCCTCACTTTTAGGGGAAATGAAATCCCTCTCCACCTGATAAGGTCCTCGGGTGACTAATTCAGCCCTCACTTTATCAGACAGTGCAGGCCGGTGTGCAGGATCCAGAGGTGGCGGGTCGATAGAGAGATTCACGAGGGAACAGGAAGAACTTCTCAGCAGCTGCTGGTGGCTCAGTGGAGGTAGATGAAGAGCTGGGGGAGGACGAGGTAGATGAAGAGCTTGTGCCTATGTTTGCGCAGTTAATAAAAGAAAGCAATATGAAATATGTACCCAAAATAGACCTACAAAATATAGGCTATATAACTGAATACATCTGTTAGATGTTAGCCAGTTAGCTAGCTAGCTAGTGTAATTAGCCTCATACCTGTCATCGCCATTTTGAAGCACAGACTGGAAAACGACGCACCTGAACTTAACTGACTGCAGTTTGTGAATGCTTTAGACCACAGGCCTAATAATGATCTCTCTTAAAAGAAGACACTTAGGAGTGTTTGGATGAAGTGAAAGCAAGCGGCAATATAAATGAAATTAAAACATTATAGGAGATTACGTTTAAAAAGTGTCTGTGTCAGTTAGCAGGTTTGAATATACGCTGTTTCAGAAGAGTAACTAAACATCAGTGGCTGAGGAGAACAGTCCATGACTTGTGCTTCTTATCTCCATCCTGCTCTTTTTTCTGCTCCTCTTCTTTACGCCACTTCCTGCCTTGTGCACCTGATCATTTTATTCTTCTTTCACTCATTTTTTCAACATACGAGGATCTGATTATGTGTAGCGTATACTAGCGTAGCGTTAGCGGCGAGACTTGCGGTTACGGTGATGTATCATAATCACATGATGATGCAGGCAGGGTTTATATTAGTCCATCATGACATCATCATGTCAGCTCATAGGATTTTATTTTTCGTAGATGTCAGATAGATGTTATTGTAGCATTTACATTTAATCAGATGTTAATTGGAAGGATGTTAATTGGCACAATTAATTTTGCTCAGTATGTGGGTAGAGGGACACAGTCATCACGAGGGAAAAACCCCTCTCCTGTGGCGATCATCTGTCACTTCCCCTGCTATCACTCAGTGTTTACATTTTGTAATAAAATAGTGACTGGATGGGGAAATTTATCCTCCATCATATAAAGTGTGTTATTGTTCAGATTTCAGCCTGAATTCTTTTTTTCATTCGTCTCATTAGCTTCATGCTGCTGCGTGATTCCTGGTTCTGTTCTACTATGTTTTAGTAGACATGGTTATTTAATTACCTGTGTATGGAACTGCAAACGCGTGTGTACTGTGTGTGTGTGTGTGTGTGTGTGTGTGTGTGTAAACATGGCAGTGAGAGAGATACACACTCGCACAGCTCAGAGTGCGGAGTGTGATGATGGACAGAGTCCTGCGCTTCTCTTAATGATCTGTACATTATACTGAAACACACACACACACAACGGATCTGTTCACATCACTACTCTGTGTGTGTGTGTGTGTGTGTGTGTGTGTGTGTGTGTGTGTGTGATGGAGATTTGAAAGCCGACATCTGTCTTTGCTTTATTTCTGTCGTTCGTTTTGCTTTCACTCTTTTGCCCGTGACCTTCAGAGATCTTGTCCAATCAGAAGGTTGTGTTTGTGCTTCTCTACCGTGCATCAAAAGAAGATAAGTATTTGAGCTGAGAGTTTAATTACCCCCCCCGCCCAACACACACACACACACACACACACACACACACACACACACAGCTTTTTTGAAATGATACAGTGCATTCAGAAAGTATTCAGACTCTTTCATTGGTCACGTTTTGTTATGTAGCAGCGTTATGCTAAAAAGCTTTAAATCGTTTGTTTATATCAGTCTACACTCCGTACCCCGTAATGACGAACCAAACACCAGACTCGTGACAACTGCAAATTTATTAAAAAGAAAAAACTGAAATATCACATTGCCATAAGTATTCAGACTCTTTGCTATGACACTTGAGATTTAGCTCAGGTGCATGACATTTCTCTGGATCATCTGTGAGATGTTTCTACACTGACTGGACTCCACCTGTGACATATTCAGCTGATTGGACCTGATTTGGAAAGACACACACCTGTGTATATAAGGTCTAACAGCTGAAGATGCATATGAGAGCAAAAATGAGGTGAAAAGAGGTGAAAGAACCTGGAGAGCTCAGAGACAGGATTGAGTCGAGGAACAGATCTGTGGAAGGCGAGAAAAACATTTCTGCTGCACTGAAGGTTCCTGAGAGCACAGCGGCCTCCATAATTCTTACATGGAAGATGTTTGGAAGAAACAGAACTCTTCCTCGAGCCAAACAAACTGAGCAATCAGGGGAGAAGGGTCTTGGTAAGAGAGATGACCAAGAACCCGATGGTCAGTCTGGTTGAGCTCCAGAGATCACTTGCAGAAGGAGCCACTTGCAGAAGGTCAGCCATCACTGCAACACTCCACTGATCTGGGCTTCATGGCAGAGCGGCCAGACGGAAGCCTCTCCTCAGTGCAGGACGCATCAAAGCCTGCTGGGAGTTTTCATGCTTTCACGCCTTGCACTGAGGAGAGGCTCGTTCTCAGGGACGTGTTCAGCGGACGCTCCACTGATGATAAACAGATCGTGAGGTGAGTTTTCTGTAAGGAGATGTTTATGTAACACTGATGGAAGGAGTCTCCAGTGTCAGCGCTCTGTAACAGTCAGAGGTGAAGCTGTAACGTTAAGTTTTCCGACATCTTCAGGACAGAGGAGTTTACGTGTTCTTAAATTATAGGAAGTTGTTGGTAAATGGCTGTGGTATAAGAGAAATAAAACACTCGGGGACGTAAATAATAATTAACGTAGAGGTACTGACAGTAGCTTCATCACACCATCCTGTCACTGATTATTTACCTGTAACAGCACGTCCCTGAGTGTGTTATTCCCTACATGATAAACAGCCTTTATTTCTTTACATTTTTTCCATGTTGTGTTCCTCTCCTCTTAGAAGTGTCTGTGTGTGTGTCTGTGTGTGTCTGTGTGTGTCTGTGTGTGTGTGAGCAGAGTAGTGAAACAGATTTGTTGTAATATTGTGTATCGGGCATTTATCAGTGGAATATTTTGGTTCACGTCAGAATCAATAATTTGGAAACACATCAGAATAATGTGTGTGTGTGTGTGTGTTTGTGAATATATTGAGCATAATATTGCTGAAATCTCATAAACTGTCATCAAACTCTAGACATTTGCCATGATATTTAAATATCTGTGCACACCAGAGCCAATCAGCGCTCACACTTCCACACGCTCGTGTCCCATTCAGGAGTAGGCTGCCTAAGTAGGGAGCATCTCTGAGCCGAGCAATAAAGCTTCCTCTCTTCACATGTCACATAAAATGCAAGTGGAGTGAGACAGCGAGCGAGCGAAGACTGCTTAAGATTTTAATAAGTGGCTACCAGTCTGACTCAGTTAGCAACAAATGAACACACACACACACACACACACACACACACACACATGCTCTGTGCCTGAAGGCGCATTAGCATCATTTGGCAACAATAAGAGGACAAAAACTCTTCCAGAAGCGAGCCAGAGTGACAGCGATGTTTTTCTTTCATCAGTAACCCAAGAACACACTGTGTTAATTATTTAATGAATGATCAACATGCTGTGTTAATTACTGAGGATTATTCCTCAGGCACACACACACACACTCACACACTGTGTTTGTGTTATCACTCCATGCATATTCAAATACACCACACACACACACACACACAATGGTTTGTATGAGGGTTGGTGTCTTATTTGTCTCTATGAAACACTTCAGAACGCTCAGATAATGCAGCACAGAGAACACATTATTTCACCACACACACACTCTCTCTCTCACAGACACACGCACACACAAGCAAAAGAAGGCTTCAGCTCTAATTGATTTGTTTGTGAGACAGAAATTGTCTAATTATAACTTTGCCCCTGAGACACACACACACACACTGTACACACAGACACAGATGTACACGAAGAACACACACGCACACACACACACACACACACTCCCTAACACAAAGACAGGAGAGACAGTAAGCTAAATTAGTCATAAATGTCGTATGTGTGAGTACATTGTGTGTGAACTCTGTGTGTGTGTGTGTTTGTGTCTGTGTGTGGACAGTGTGTACTGTGAGTGTATATAGTGTATGTACAGTGTGTGTGTATACTGTGTGTGTGTATACTGTGTGTGTACAGTGTGTGTATGAATACAGTGTGTGTGTGTATGAATACAGTGTGTGTGTGTATACTGTGTGTGTATATAGTGTGTGTATGAATACAGTGTGAGTGTGTATACTGTGTGTGTGTACAGTGTGTGTATGAATACAGTGTGAGTGTGTATACTGTGTGTGTGTACAGTGTGTGTATGAATACAGTGTGAGTGTGTGTACTGTGTGTGTACAGTGTGTGTATGAATACAGTGTGAGTGTGTATACTGTGTGTGTGTACAGTGTGTGTATGAATACAGTGTGAGTGTGTATACTGTGTGTGTGTACAGTGTGTGTATGAATACAGTGTGAGTGTGTATACTGTGTGTGTGTATACTGTGTGTGTACAGTGTGTGTATGAATACAGTGAGTGTGTATACTGTGTGTGTGTACAGTGTGTATGAATACAGTGTGAGTGTGTATACTGTGTGTGTGTATACTGTGGGTGTGTACAGTGTGTGTATGAATACAGTGTGAGTGTGTATACTGTGTGTGTGTACAGTGTGTGTATGAATACAGTGTGAGTGTGTATATTGTGTGTGTGTGTACAGTGTGTGTATGAATACAGTGTGTGTATGAATACAGTGTGAGTGTGTATACTGTGTGTGTGTACAGTGTGTGTATGAATACAGTGTGAGTGTGTGTGTATACTGTGTGTGTGTACAGTGTGTGTATGAATACAGTGTGAGTGTGTATACTGTGTGTGTGTACAGTGTGTGTATGAATACAGTGTGAGTGTGTATACTGTGTGTGTGTACAGTGTGTGTATGAATACAGTGAGTGTGTATACTGTGTGTGTGTACAGTGTGTGTATGAATACAGTGTGAGTGTGTATACTGTGTGTGTGTACAGTGTGTGTATGAATACAGTGTGAGTGTGTATACTGTGTGTGTGTACAGTGTGTGTATGAATACAGTGTGAGTGTGTATACTGTGTGTGTGTATACTGTGTGTGTACAGTGTGTGTATGAATACAGTGTGAGTGTGTATACTGTCTGTGTGTACAGTGTGTGTATGAATACAGTGTGAGTGTGTATACTGTGTGTGTGTATACTGTGTGTGTACAGTGTGTGTATGAATACAGTGAGTGTGTATACTGTGTGTGTGTACAGTGTGTATGAATACAGTGTGAGTGTGTATACTGTGTGTGTGTGTACAGTGTATATGAATACAGTGTGAGTGTGTATACTGTGTGTGTTTGCAGTGTGTGTATGAATACAGTGTGAGTGTGTATACTGTGTGTGTGTGTACTGTGTGTGTGTGTACAGTGTGTGTATGAATACAGTGTGAGTGTGTATACTTTGTGTGTGTACAGTGTGTGTATGAATACAGTGTGAGTGTGTATACTGTGTGTGTGTACAGTGTGTGTATGAATACAGTGTGAGTGTGTATACTGTGTGTGTATACTGTGTGTACAGTGTGTGTATGAATACAGTGTTAGTGTGTATACTGTGTGTGTACAGTGTGTATGAATACAGTGTGAGTGTGTATACTGTGTGTGTATATAGTGTGTGTATGAATACAGTGTGAGTGTGTATACTGTGTGTGTGTACAGTGTGTGTATGAATACAGTGTGAGTGTGTATACTGTGTGTGTACAGTGTGTGTATGAATACAGTGTGAGTGTGTGTACTGTGTGTGTGTATACTGTGTGTGTGTACAGTGTGTGTATGAATACAGTGTGAGTGTGTATACTGTGTGTGTGTACAGTGTGTGTATGAATACAGTGTGAGTGTGTGTACAGTGTGTGTATGAATACAGTGTGAGTGTGTATACTGTGTGTGTGTACAGTGTGTGTATGAATACAGTGTGAGTGTGTATACTGTGTGTGTACAGTGTGTGTATGAATACAGTGAGTGTGTATACTGTGTGTGTGTGTACAGTGTGTGTATGAATACAGTGTGAGTGTGTATACTGTGTGTGTACAGTGTGTGTATGAATACAGTGTGAGTGTGTATACTGTGTGTGTGTGTACAGTGTGTGTATGAATACAGTGTGAGTGTGTATACTGTGTGTGTACAGTGTGTGTATGAATACAGTGAGTGTGTATACTGTGTGTGTGTACAGTGTGTGTATGAATACAGTGTGAGTGTGTATACTGTGTGTGTACAGTGTGTGTATGAATACAGTGAGTGTGTATACTGTGTGTGTGTACAGTGTGTATGAATACAGTGTGAGTGTGTATACTGTGTGTGTGTATACTGTGTGTGTACAGTGTGTGTATGAATACAGTGTGAGTGTGTATACTGTGTGTGTGTACAGTGTGTGTATGAATACAGTGTGAGTGTGTATATTGTGTGTGTGTGTACAGTGTGTGTATGAATACAGTGTGTGTATGAATACAGTGTGAGTGTGTATACTGTGTGTGTGTACAGTGTGTGTATGAATACAGTGTGAGTGTGTGTGTATACTGTGTGTGTGTACAGTGTGTGTATGAATACAGTGTGAGTGTGTATACTGTGTGTGTGTACAGTGTGTGTATGAATACAGTGTGAGTGTGTATACTGTGTGTGTGTACAGTGTGTGTATGAATACAGTGTGTGTGTGTATACTGTGTGTGTGTACAGTGTGTGTATGAATACAGTGAGTGTGTATACTGTGTGTGTGTACAGTGTGTGTATGAATACAGTGTGAGTGTGTATACTGTGTGTGTGTACAGTGTGTGTATGAATACAGTGTGTGTGTATACTGTGTGTGTGTGTACAGTGTGTGTGTGTGTACAGTGTGTATGAATACAGTGTGAGTGTGTATACTGTGTGTGTACAGTGTGTGTATGAATACAGTGTGTGTGTATACTGTGTGTGTGTACAGTGTGTGTATGAATACAGTGTGAGTGTGTATACTGTGTGTGTGTACAGTGTGTGTATGAATACAGTGAGTGTGTATACTGTGTGTGTGTACAGTGTGTGTATGAATACAGTGTGAGTGTGTATACTGTGTGTGTGTACAGTGTGTGTATGAATACAGTGTGAGTGTGTATACTGTGTGTGTGTATACTGTGTGTGTGTGTACAGTGTGTGTATGAATACAGTGTGAGTGTGTATACTGTGTGTGTGTACAGTGTGTGTATGAATACAGTGTGAGTGTGTATACTGTGTGTGTGTACAGTGTGTGTATGAATACAGTGTGAGTGTGTATACTGTGTGTGTGTATACTGTGTGTGTACAGTGTGTGTATGAATACAGTGTGAGTGTGTATACTGTCTGTGTGTACAGTGTGTGTATGAATACAGTGTGAGTGTGTATACTGTGTGTGTGTATACTGTGTGTGTACAGTGTGTGTATGAATACAGTGAGTGTGTATACTGTGTGTGTGTACAGTGTGTATGAATACAGTGTGAGTGTGTATACTGTGTGTGTGTGTACAGTGTATATGAATACAGTGTGAGTGTGTATACTGTGTGTGTTTGCAGTGTGTGTATGAATACAGTGTGAGTGTGTATACTGTGTGTGTGTGTACTGTGTGTGTGTGTACAGTGTGTGTATGAATACAGTGTGAGTGTGTATACTTTGTGTGTGTACAGTGTGTGTATGAATACAGTGTGAGTGTGTATACTGTGTGTGTGTACAGTGTGTGTATGAATACAGTGTGAGTGTGTATACTGTGTGTGTATACTGTGTGTACAGTGTGTGTATGAATACAGTGTTAGTGTGTATACTGTGTGTGTACAGTGTGTATGAATACAGTGTGAGTGTGTATACTGTGTGTGTATATAGTGTGTGTATGAATACAGTGTGAGTGTGTATACTGTGTGTGTGTACAGTGTGTGTATGAATACAGTGTGAGTGTGTGTACTGTGTGTGTATGAATACAGTGTGAGTGTGTATACTGTGTGTGTACAGTGTGTGTATGAATACAGTGTGAGTGTGTATACTGTGTGTGTACAGTGTGTGTATGAATACAGTGAGTGTGTATACTGTGTGTGTGTGTACAGTGTGTATGAATACAGTGTGAGTGTGTATACTGTGTGTGTACAGTGTGTGTATGAATACAGTGAGTGTGTATACTGTGTGTGTGTACAGTGTGTATGAATACAGTGTGAGTGTGTATACTGTGTGTGTGTATACTGTGTGTGTACAGTGTGTGTATGAATACAGTGTGAGTGTGTATACTGTGTGTGTGTACAGTGTGTGTATGAATACAGTGTGAGTGTGTATATTGTGTGTGTGTGTACAGTGTGTGTATGAATACAGTGTGTGTATGAATACAGTGTGAGTGTGTATACTGTGTGTGTGTACAGTGTGTGTATGAATACAGTGTGAGTGTGTGTGTATACTGTGTGTGTGTACAGTGTGTGTATGAATACAGTGTGAGTGTGTATACTGTGTGTGTGTACAGTGTGTGTATGAATACAGTGTGAGTGTGTATACTGTGTGTGTGTACAGTGTGTGTATGAATACAGTGAGTGTGTATACTGTGTGTGTGTACAGTGTGTGTATGAATACAGTGTGAGTGTGTATACTGTGTGTGTGTATACTGTGTGTGTGTACAGTGTGTGTATGAATACAGTGTGTGTGTATACTGTGTGTGTGTACAGTGTGTGTATGAATACAGTGTGTGTATGAATACAGTGTGAGTGTGTATACTGTGTGTGTGTGTACAGTGTGTGTATGAATACAGTGTGAGTGTGTATACTGTGTGTGTGTATACTGTGTGTGTACAGTGTGTGTATGAATACAGTGTGTGTGTGTATACTGTGTGTGTACAGTGTGTGTATGAATACAGTGTGTGTGTGTGTGTATACTGTGTGTGTACAGTGTGTGTATGAATACAGTGTGAGTGTGTATACTGTGTGTGTGTACAGTGTGTATGAATACAGTGTGAGTGTGTATACTGTGTGTGTGTATACTGTGTGTGTACAGTGTGTGTATGAATACAGTGTGAGTGTGTATACTGTGTGTGTGTGTACAGTGTGTGTATGAATACAGTGTTAGTGTGTATACTGTGTGTGTGTATACTGTGTGTGTACAGTGTGTGTATGAATACAGTGTGTGTGTGTATACTGTGTGTACAGTGTGTGTATGAATACAGTGTGAGTGTGTATACTGTGTGTGTGTACAGTGTGTGTATGAATACAGTGTGAGTGTGTATACTGTGTGTGTGTACAGTGTGTGTATCAATACAGTGTGAGTGTGTATACTGTGTGTGTATACTGTGTGTGTGTACAGTGTGTGTATGAATACAGTGTGAGTGTGTATACTGTGTGTGTGTGTACAGTGTGTGTATGAATACAGTGTGTGTGTGTGTATACTGTGTGTATACTGTGTGTATGAATACAGTGTGAGTGTGTATACTGTGTGTGTACAGTGTGTGTGTGTGTGTACAGTGTGTGTATGAATACAGTGTGAGTGTGTATACTGTGTGTGTGTACAGTGTGTGTATGAATACAGTGTGAGTGTGTATACTGTGTGTGTACAGTGTGTGTATGAATACAGTGTGAGTGTGTATACTGTGTGTGTATACTGTGTGTGTGTACAGTGTGTGTATCAATACAGTGTGAGTGTGTATACTGTGTGTGTACAGTGTGTGTGTGTACAGTGTGTGTATGAATACAGTGTGAGTGTGTATACTGTGTGTGTGTACAGTGTGTGTATGAATACAGTGTGAGTGTGTATACTGTGTGTGTGTACAGTGTGTGTATGAATACAGTGAGTGTGTATACTGTGTGTGTGTGTACAGTGTGTGTGTGTACAGTGTGTGTATGAATACAGTGTTAGTGTGTATACTGTGTGTGTGTGTGTACAGTTTGTGTATGAATACAGTGTGAGTGTGTATACTGTGTGTGTGTACAGTGTGTGTATGAATACAGTGAGTGTGTATACTGTGTGTGTGTACAGTGTGTGTATGAATACAGTGTGTGTGTGTATACTGTGTGTGTGTACAGTGAGTGTGTATACTGTGTGTGTGTGTACAGTGTGTGTGTGTACAGTGTGTGTGTACAGTGTGTGTATGAATACAGTGTTAGTGTGTATACTGTGTGTGTGTACAGTGTGTGTGTGTACAGTGTGTGTGTACAGTGTGTGTATGAATACAGTGTGAGTGTGTATACTGTGTGTGTGTACAGTGTGTGTATGAATACAGTGTTAGTGTGTATACTGTGTGTGTGTATATAGTGTGTGTATGAATACAGTGTGTGTGTGTATACTGTGTGTGTGTACAGTGTGTGTATGAATACAGTGAGTGTGTATACTGTGTGTGTGTGTACAGTGTGTGTATGAATACAGTGTTAGTGTGTATACTGTGTGTGTGTACAGTGTGTGTATGAATACAGTGTGAGTGTGTATACTGTGTGTGTGTACAGTGTGTGTATGAATACAGTGTGAGTGTGTATAGTGTGTGTGTGTACAGTGTGTGTGATGTGATATTCAGAGGAATTCCTGCAGGATGATAGGGATGAGTATCAGGAGGAAGGAGGGATGAGTTCGCTGCACTCGTCTGTGTGATGGGTGTCTCATGGGAAACTAAGTGTTGATGTGTTTATGCACCCCACACACACACACACACACACACACACACACACACACACACACACACACACACACACACATTCTCCTCTCTTTCTGGTATTCCCTCAATTTTTTTTAATCTATGTTTCTTTTTTCCCTCCTTGCTCTCTCTCTCTCTCTCTCTCTCTTACACATGCTTTATGAACTCAGATCTTTAGTAAATCAGGTCCTGTGTGTTTTCTTCTTTTTACCTTTACACTTCTGCTCTCTCTCTGTTCCTCTCCTCTTTCTCTCCCTCACGATTCAAACCTTTACACAGAGACAGACAGAGGGAGTAAGACACATGGAGAGAGTGAGACAGACAGAGAGTGAGACAGACAGAGAGTGAGACAGAGAGACAGACAGAGAGTGAGACAGACAGAGAGTGAGACAGACAGAGAGTGAGACAGACGGAGAGTGAGACAGATCTGTGCTGCGTGTGAAGGTCAGTATGAGTTGTAA
Organism: Pangasianodon hypophthalmus; assembly: GCF_027358585.1. Lineage (NCBI taxonomy): Eukaryota > Metazoa > Chordata > Actinopteri > Siluriformes > Pangasiidae > Pangasianodon > Pangasianodon hypophthalmus. The sequence goes on along the minus strand of NC_069737.1, from coordinate 16,716,530 downwards.
TGCTGTAAACACATTTTTATATTAAATACTCAGTGCAACTCGTCCTCTGTCCTTCATCCTGTTTTAATAATTTTAATAACTCTCTACTGAACTCACTCCTCTGTTAAACACCAACACACCCCTCGTTAAACACCAACACACACCCCTCGTTAAACACCAACACACACTCCTCTGTTAAACACCAACACACACCCCTCGTTAAACACCAACACACCCCTCGTTAAACACCACCACACCCCCCTCTTTAAACACCAACACCCCCCCCTCGTTAAACACCAACACACACCCCGTTAAACACCACCACACCCCCCTCTTTAAACACCAACACACCCCCCCCCCTCGTTAAACACCAACACACCCCCCCTCGTTAAACACCAACACACCCCCCCTCGTTAAACACCAACACACACCCCTCGTTAAACACCAACACACACTCCTCTGTTAAACACCAACACACACCCCTCGTTAAACACCAACACACCCCTCGTTAAACACCACCACACCCCCCTCTTTAAACACCAACACCCCCCCCCTCGTTAAACACCAACACACACCCCGTTAAACACCACCACACCCCCCTCTTTAAACACCAACACCCCCCTCGTTAAACACCACCACACCCCCCTCTTTAAACACCAACACACCCCTCGTTAAACACCAACACACACCCCGTTAAACACCACCACACCCCCCTCTTTAAACACCAACACACACCCCCCTCGTTAAACACCAACACACCCCCCCCTCGTTAAACACCAACACACCCCCCCTCGTTAAACACCAACACACACCCCTCGTTAAACACCAACACACACTCCTCTGTTAAACACCAACACACACCCCTCGTTAAACACCACCACACACTCCTCTGTTAAACACCAACACACACCCCTCATTAAACACCACCACACCCCCCTCTTTAAACACCAACACACCCCTCGTTAAACACCAACACACACCCCGTTAAAAACCACCACACCCCCCTCTTTAAACACCAACACACCCCTCGTTAAACACCAACACACCCCTCGTTAAACACCAACACACCCCCCCTCGTTAAACACCAACACACCCCCCTCTTTAAACACCAACACACCCCTCGTTAAACACCAACACACACCCCGTTAAACACCAACACACACCCCCTTGTTAAACACCAACACACACCCCTCTTTAAACACCAACACACCCCCCGTTAAACACCAACACCCCCCCCGTTAAACACCAACACACACCCCTCGTTAAACACCAACACCCCCCTCGTTAAACACCAACACACCCCCTCGTTAAACACCAACACCCCCCCCCGTTAAACACCAACACACACCCCTCGTTAAACACCAACACACCCCCTCGTTAAACACCAACACACCCCCTCGTTAAACACCAACACACCCCCCTCGTTAAACACCAACACACCCCCCTCTTTATACACCAACACACCCCCCTCTTTAAACACCAACACACCCCTCGTTAAACACCAACACACCCCCCTCTTTAAACACCAACACACCCCTCGTTAAACACCAACACACCCCCCTCTTTAAACACCAACACACCCCCCGTTAAACACCAACACCCCCCCCGTTAAACACCAACACCCCCCCCCGTTAAACACCAACACCCCCCCCCTCGTTAAACACCAACACCCCCCTCGTTAAACACCAACACACCCCCCTCTTTAAACACCAACACACCCCCCTCTTTAAACACCAACACACCCCCCTCTTTAAACACCAACACACCCCCCCGTTAAACACCAACACCCCCCTCGTTAAACACCAACACACACACCCCTCGTTAAACACCAACACGCACCCCGTTAAACACCAACACACCCCTCGTTAAACACCAACACACACTCCTCTGTTAAACACCAACACACACCCCTCGTTAAACACCAACACACACCCCTCGTTAAACACCAACACACACTCCTCTGTTAAACACCAACACACCCCCCTCTTTAAACACCAACACCCCCCCCCCTCGTTAAACACCAACACACACCCCGTTAAACACCACCACACCCCCCTCTTTAAACACCAACACACCCCTCGTTAAACACCAACACACCCCTCGTTAAACACCAACACACCCCCCCTCGTTAAACACCAACACACCCCCCTCTTTAAACACCAACACACCCCTCGTTAAACACCAACACCCCCCCCGTTAAACACCAACACCCCCCCCGTTAAACACCAACACCCCCCCCTCGTTAAACACCAACACCCCCCTCGTTAAACACCAACACACCCCCCTCTTTAAACACCAACACA
>NC_069737.1:16696748-16704248 GCF_027358585.1 Pangasianodon hypophthalmus | reverse complement strand
TTAGCCCGTACCTCCAAAAGGTCTTCATCCATGGATTTTGCAGATGATGTTCTTCTTTTGGCACCATCCCAAATAATGGACCTCCAACATAACACTCAATGAAAGTCAGCACCTCTATCTCTGAGGCCATGGTTCTCTCCTGGAGAAGATGGGATGCTTCCTTCAGGAGAGGGTAGAGACCTTACCCCTGGTGGAGGAGTTTAAGTGTCTTTGGAATGATTGGAAGTGTGAAGTCAATAAGCAGATCAGGACAGCAGCAGTGTTACAGTCGCTGCACCGCTGTGTGGAGAAGCAGGAGATCAGTTTATGGATGAAGCTCTCAGTTTATCTACGTCCTGATTCTCACCTGTGCTCACTGTGAGTAGTGACCGAAAGAATAAGATCACGAGTACAGGAGGTGGAAATGAGGTTCCTCCTCAGGGTTACTGGGTTTATCTTCTGTGATAGGGTGAAGAGCTCTACAATGTAGAAGAACCTCGCGGTAGAGCCTCTGCTCCTCAGAATCCAGAGGAGCCAGTTGAGTTGGTTTGGGTACCGTACAGTGTGGACTGGTGGATTCCATGAAGAGCAGCGACCACGGGGCAGAACCAGGACCTGCTGGAGAGAGATCATATCACACAGTCGGATTAGGATCATCTGAAGATCCTCCAGGAGAACCTCCAGGAGAAGCTGGAATCTATGGAGAGGGATAGAGAAGTCTGGACTGACCTTCTCAACCTGCTGCTCAAACACACCAGGAAAAGCATTAGGAAAATAAATGAAAAAGTAACTCTGAGATGTAAATATTTAAATCGGTAAACTCGTATGGAAACCAGTAGGTCTGATCTATAAATAATTAAACATATATTAATGTAAATCAGAAGCTCTGATTTAAACCACAGACTCTAAATATTCAAATAAATAATTCTGATATTTAAATGGGTAACTCTGATATTTGAATATCAATATCACTAACTATATTTAAATATGCAAATGTGTGACTGTGATATTTGAATATGTAAATGAGTGACTCTGATGTTCTTGCACTTCTACTGTCATCTCTGACAGCGAACAGCAATCAGCATGTAATTACACTCAACACACACCTCCAGTACCATCACCCCTGTGTGTGTGTGTGTGTGTGTGTGTGTGTGTGTGTGAGAGAGAGAGAGAGAGAGAGAGAGAGAGAGAGAGAGAATGACAATTTAGGAATGTAAGAGAGACACATTGATATAGAGAGGTGGAAAAAGCCTGAGAGAGACAGAATGGAGAGAGAGAGAGAGAGAACAGAGGGAGAGAGAGAGAGAGAGAGAGAGAGAGACAGAGAGAGACAAAGAGGGGGAGAGAGAGAGAGAGAGAGAGAACAGAGGAAGAGGGAGAGAGAGTTAAATGAATTCCAGTTGGCAGAGTGATGAATATTGACTGAGAGACTGAAAGAAAATATTTGTTTCTTTCTCTGTTTCTCTTCCTGTCGCGTTTCAATCCACGTACTCTGCTCACTACAGAGTGTCCCAGTGCATTATGGGTATTCCGTATGGGTGTTCAGTAAAGCAGCACCAGATGCTAGAACACGATTTGGGACAGCCAGATGTTTACAGATGCCTTTGTAGTGTTCAGTGGGACTGCACCTGAACTCGATTTGGAACACAGCCAGGCAGACATTTAGAGATGCCTTGTAGTGAACATCAGTTTGATTTGGGACACAGAAAAGAAACAGAAAAGAAACAGAAAAGAAACGTGCCTTGTAGTGTTCAGTGAAACACCTTGTTGTGTAGATTAAAACTTGATTTGTGACACAGCCGGTCAGACCTGCCAGGTGAATCCCAACGGAGAAGCTCAAGAGTCTGAAATTTGCAAATTGGAACACAGCCTTAAATTAGAACAGCTCAGGGAGACGAGTGTGTGTGTGTGTGTGTGTGTGTGTGTGTATGTGGGACAGGACTGTGTATTGTTTAGTTTAGTTGAAGTAGTTTGTGTGTGCTGTAGTGTAGACTGCAGTGTGAGTGTAGTGTGGCAGTGAGGGTCAGTGATTTGGGACGGAGCCGGCGGTACAGGAGCTGCGTTTCTGGGTTTCGTCTCCGGTCGTCATGACGTCAGATTTCAGACTGAAGCGTTTTATTTTCACACTGAACTCGACTGTATTTGCGTTGACGTTAATGTACTCGGATTTAAAGTGTGGTTAGGTGTTAGGTGATGTTACCATGACAACGAGGAGCGCGGACTTCCTGTCAGACCGTGTGTGTGTGTGTGTGTGTGTGTGTGTGTGTGTGTGTGTGTGTTTAACACGTCCTCTCATCGACTCGACTCCGAACATGTGAGAGGGTGAGAGGGAGAATCGGTGTGCTGCTGTAGAGCTGCTCACAGTTCGATACTCCACGTTTCATTTACTCAGCGTGTAACGGCTTTATTAACGAACACCACTGTGCAGGAGTAACTGCATCAGGAGCACGAGTCAGTGATCATCACCTCGTACAGTCGGGTGGAGATGTGCTTTCATCCACACTGCTGTTCATCAGCTCTCTCGCGATGCTCAGCGCTCGGTCCGATTATGATCTGATTATGATCTGATTATGATCTGATTATTACACTGCATGTAAACACAGCTTTCACTGTTTAACGAGATGAAACAAGTGGAATAAAACACTCAGGGACGTGCTGCTATGAAAATAATCAACAACGTGCTGGAGTGATGAAGCGGAGTTACTGTTATCCTGAAGTTGATTATCTGCTCATACTTTTTAGCCATTTATAGTTACATTTAATATTGTGGAACAAGTCCTCATTCTCACGTTACAGCAGCTATAAACACTCGTTCCTTTATTCTCTCTCTTCAAGTTAATGAGACAATACTGCAGCTTGTTCCGCATGTTCCTGAGAAAGAACGTAAACTCCTCTGTCCTGAAGACGTCGGAAAACTTACAGTTACAGCTTCACCTCTGACTGTTACAAAGCGCTGACACTGGAGACTCCTTCCATACATGCTACATAAATTACAGAAAACGTCACCACGTTACACACGTTTTTCATCTGTTTATTATCAGTGGAGCGCTCGCTGTACACGTCCCTGTGAATGAGCTGTTGCTATAGAAACGTGTGCTACTGTCAGAGCTGCTGTTATAGAAAATTAATCAACACCTGATGAGCAATCAGAGTGCAGGATTCAGCAGCGCAGCGTTGTGAGTGTGTGACTCAGACGTGTTCGTGTTACTGTGTGACCTTGTGACCTTGCGAGTGTTCGGTGCAGCTCCCGGTGTTTTGTGGAGAAAGCTGAACAGCTGAACTGATTTATTTGAATCTAGCTGCAGCGCTGCTGTTGTTAGGCCGATTCCTCTGGGCTTGGCAGCAGAATTACACACTTGATCCTGTTCATTATGTGCCGCTCCCCTCAGCGCCGAGCGCCGAGTGTCTCAGCCAAGTTTAACTCCGCTAAAGCCGCTTAACGCTGCCAAATCCACACAATCCCACACTTTAGCAGCGTTTCCAGCTCCTGACGTCTCGGAGATTGCGGAGAGGTGGAGCGATCGGGGGAATATGGGAGGGGAAACGGGGTGTGTTCAGGTCGGGGTGGAGCGTGGAGCGTGGAAGCTGTTCGGAGGCGGACGATTGTGTAACACTTAACACTTTAACTGTGTAGTGTAGCGAATAAACATGCGAGGGATTGTGGGATAGAACGTGATGAGAAGCTGGAGCAGAGTTCAACTTTATTCCAAATCAAAGATGAGGACTGAAAAAAACCAGATAAAATGTTAGTTATAAATAAACGATAACAGCTTCTGGGTTCAAACTGCAGCATTATACAGATAATTTTACATTTTTATAAAACTAAGATAAAGTCTTATTCCTAATATCCTAAAATCCACATTAAATAATCCTCTTTATTGTTTAAAAAACAATCCTCTTTATTGTTAAAAATAAATTCTAATAGATTTCTAGTCACTTTGTTAAAAATTATTAATAAATAAAATGCTTTTCTTATAAACACATTTAACTGTTTGTATCAAAAGTTCTTTGATATTTCAAACTCGACATCTAAATAAAGATTATTATTATTATTATTATTATTATTATTATTATTGTTAGAGAACCTCTTGGTCCAAAATTCTTTTACTGTTTTTTTGTTGCTTCCACAATAATCTGAATAATTTTTATTTTTTTAATGAAAGGATTTTCTGCGTCTGCACACAGTAATAAAGCCCCGCTGCATGCTGGGAGACGTTTCTGTGCAAACAGTAAGAAGTGTTAAAGATCCATCAGTAGGTTCTTGAATGGTACGAGTCTAGAGATGAGTGTGTGTGTGTGTGTGTGTGTGTGTGTGTGTGTGTAACATCATTAGTCCTGGAGTGTGTGTAATAAATGTGTTTATAGCAGAGTGTAAATGTGACTCCATCACTCGGAGTTTTATACTCTGCAGTAAAGCGTGTGTGTGTGTGTGTGTGTGTGTGTGTGTGTGTTTTGTGCTGACGCTGATGTTCTGTCTGAGCGGCGAATATTAAACCCCATATTTAAAATCACACAAAACTTCAGCGCCGAGAAAACGTGTTATAGAGAACTGGATGTGTTTTAGATCAGATTTAACTAGATTAGATCCTTTATTCAGACACAAAGCAACATGACTGGTACTTTAAGAGTAAATCTCACACACACACACACACACACACACACTCGTGTACCGGAGCTGTACATCTGTTCCAGGAAGGCATCAGGCTCCGCTGTGCTTTAGCTCTGATTATAGTTGATGGTTAATGTTTTTTATCTGCTTTAAAGCTCACAGGGTTTTTTTCCTTCATGCTTCAGAACGACTCGCTTAACAAAGTGCAGAAATTCTGCAGAAAGCCATCATCACTTGTGTTCTCTCCTGCGTGTTCTCTCCTGCGTGTTCTCTCCTGCGTGTTCTCTCCTGCGTGTTCTCTCCTGCCTTCACTCGACCTCGTGTCCTTTTGTTGAATCAGATTCTTTTTTTCTCTCCGGAGATTTAAAGTGTTTCTCTCTGGAATGGAGGCGGCGCTGCGACAGAGATTTTACATTCATGCCATGTTTTACACCTATTCTGAGATGTCCGTGTGTGTGTGTGTGTGTGTGTGTGTGTGTGTGTGTGTGTGTGTGTGTGTGTAGAACCCTGCTGAGGGTCAGCCATTAAAGCCCTTTTATTATGGTTTGTGTTATTTTGGATGAAGCGCCGATGCGACTAAATGGAGCTTCAAGTAGAAGAGCTTTTATCCCTAATACACCTCGAAATGTAGATAACAATATGCTTTAAAACACACACACACACACACATGCAGACACACGCGCACACACACGCAGACACACACGCGCACACACGCACACACACACACGCAGACACACACGCAGACAGTAGTGCTGGATCTAAATAACGTGCAGGACAGAAACAGTTCCAGGTCCAGTGTGTGGATCAGATGGTGAATGTTGTGATGTTGGTGTTTAATGGAAGGTAAAGTGTGATGTGAAAGAGTGTTAAAGTTAAACACCACACACTGACACACTCACACTGACACACTCACACACTGAAACACTCACACACTGAAACACCGGCTGCAGCACTCACACACTGAACACTACAGATGAAACACCACTGAAAGGCAAAATGACTCAAACGCACAAACAAACACAAACGCTAATGTTTATAATCTACACAATTCCAGCAAAAAACACACACACGAGTCTTTCAGCAAGAAGCATCGCACTTCAAGTACATACTCCGTGTGTGTGTGTGTGTGTGTGTGTGTGTGTATATATACATATATATATATATATAATATTTTATAAATGAAAAATAAACTTTACGGCAGTTTATGGTTTATTACTGTGGAGAGATTTAAAAAGACAACCTTAAAAACTCAAAGTAAAATTATTTTAAATATGTAATGTGTAGTTAATGAATATAATAATAATAATAATAATAATAATAATGTTACTTTGGAATTATAAGGTTCAAGTCAAAGAAAATAATTTTGATCATCATATATATATATATTAATGTATGTACTTATATATTTTTTAGAATAGAGTAAAATTTCTCACATATCTTTAGTTTTGTGTAAATAATGTGTTTATAACATGAACTCTTTTTTTAATAAAAATAAAACTCTGACCTCATAATTCCAATATCTCAGATTTATTCATTTCTATATATTCTTAATATATTTACAGAAATATATAAATATATCTAAAATGTCTTAAAATCGACTAATGAAATTCTGAACAGGCAACATTCACACAAACATCTGCACATTTGAATTCAAGCTAAATCTGTTCTTTGTGTGTGTGTGTGTGTGTGTGTGTGTGCGCGTGTGTGTGGCCTTGACTGCCTCACTGCCTGCTCATGTATAAGTGTACTGTAATAATTATAATAAAAATACAAATAAAGAGTGTCCTTCAGAAGTGCACACTTCACTGAGCCCTACATCGAGTGTGTGTGTGTGTGTGTGTGTGTGTGTGTGTGTGTGTGTCTTTATAGAGTCGGAAACAGAAGCTCTGCGTTCGTGTCTAATCTCGCTGTGAGGATGTGACATTTATCTCGGAGTGAGACGGATCTGTAAGTGAAAATTAAACCCGTGCGTGAATTAAACACCAGTGGTCTTGTTGCCTAGCAACGGCCGATTTAAGAGCTTATGAGCTTTTTTATTCTCACTTTATTTATTTTATTTTTTAGAGGGCTAAGATAAAGATTTGAAGTTAATTGGCTGTTAACGTGCTCGACATTCACCGGTCATTCGAGGTGTGTGCGTGTGTGTGTGTGTGTGTGTGTGTGTGTGGGATGAAAGCTTCGTCCTTCCTCACTTTAAAATAAAGTAATGAATTAGCTTTTGTGCTACAAACGTAGGAGGAAGAGAAAGAGATTAAGAAAGATAAAGATGGTGTTAATTAACACGGCTGCGTGACCGAGTTCCAGAAAAATCTCATCAGGAGATCCTTAATAACACGGCGGAGGGCGTGTGAGGCGACTCGGCTGCGTCTCATTCAGCAGGAGGACGCCTACGAAGGCAGCGTGATGTGCACTACACGCGAGAAACCCCAGCTGCGGAATAAAAACAATAAAGCTAGCACTCTTTCACCGTTAACCCGTAACGGTTCTGCGTAGAACCGAGAACAGAGAGTTTCCCTGTCAGAGAGCACTCCATCTGGAACTCTTTCACTAGTCGAGGAACCTTTAATTATTAACGTTCCCTTAAAGAACCTTAAAGAACCCACGAGTGCAGCAGCTTCTGAGAACTCTCACCCTCTAAACACACACACACACACGCTGAGAACAAAAGGGTTCCTTAAAGGTTCCCTGGATAATTGAGGGTTCTTAGAAGAGTTCTTCCTGAAAGCCGTTTTGATGGAGAAACACTCTGGTGTAGGTTCTATGTGGAACCTTTAATGGTTCCCCCAGAGGGACGACTGAAGAACTCTGAAGGGTTCTGTATCTTTAAAGTGTGAAATAGCGCCAGCTTCTGATGGACGTATTTATGGTGATTTGTAATGAGAGGCAGAACACTAACACTTTTAGTCTCGAGT
>NC_069737.1:16689248-16691748 GCF_027358585.1 Pangasianodon hypophthalmus | reverse complement strand
CGCTTACACTCACTCACACTCACACACGCTTACACTCACACACGCTTACACTCACTCACACTCACACACGCTTACACTCACACACGCTTACACTCACTTACACTCACACACGCTTACACTCACACACGCTTACACTCACTCACTCACACTCGCTTACACTCACTCACACTCACACACGCTTACACTCACACACGCTTACACTCACACACGCTTACACTCACTCACTCACACTCGCTTACACTCACTCACACTCACACACGCTTACACTCACACACGCTTACACTCACTTACACTCACTTACACTCACACACGCTTACACTCACTCACACTCACACACGCTTACACTCACTCACTCACACTCGCTTACACTCACTCACACTCACACACGCTTACACTCACACACGCTTACACTCACTCACACTCACACACGCTTACACTCACACACGCTTACACTCACACACGCTTACACTCACTTACACTCACTTACACTCACACACGCTTACACTCACTCACACTCACACACGCTTACACTCACTCACTCACACTCGCTTACACTCACTCACACTCACACACGCTTACACTCACACACGCTTACACTCACTCACACTCACACACGCTTACACTCACACACGCTTACACTCACTTACACTCACTTACACTCACACTCGCTTACACTCACTCACACTCACACACGCTTACACTCACTCACACTCACACACGCTTACACTCACTCACTCACACTCGCTTACACTCACTCACACTCACACACGCTTACACTCACACACGCTTACACTCACTCACACTCACACACGCTTACACTCACTCACTCACACTCGCTTACACTCACTCACACTCACACACGCTTACACTCACACACACTCACACACGCTTACACTCACACACGCTTACACTCACACACGCTTACACTCACTCACACTCACACACGCTTACACTCACACACGCTTACACTCACTCACACTCACACACGCTTACACTCACTCACACTCACACACGCTTACACTCACTCACTCACACACGCTTACACTCACTCACACTCACACACGCTTACACTCACTCACTCACACTCGCTTACACTCACTCACACTCACACACGCTTACACTCACTCACACTCACACACGCTTACACTCACTCACTCACACTCGCTTACACTCACTCACACTCACACACGCTTACACTCACATACACTCACACACGCTTACACTCACTCACTCACACTCACTCACACTCACACTCGCTTACACTCACTCACACTCACACACGCTTACACTCACTCACACTCACACACGCTTACACTCACTCACACTCACACACGCTTACACTCACTTACACTCACACACGCTTACACTCACTTACACTCACACACGCTTACACTCACTCACACTCACACACGCTTACACTCACTCACACTCACACACGCTTACACTCACTCACACTCACACACGCTTACACTCACTTACACTCACACACGCTTACACTCACTCACTCACACTCACATACACTCACATACACTCACTCACACTCACATACACTCACATACACTCACATACACTCACATACACTCACTCACACTCACTCACACTCACATACACTCACTCACACTCGCTTACACTCACACTCACTCACTCACACTCACACACACTCACTCACACTCACTCACACTCACATACACTCACATACACTCACATACACTCACTCACACTCACTCACACTCACATACACTCACTCACACTCACATACACTCACATACACTCACATACACTCACTCACACTCACATACACTCACATACACTCACTCACACTCACATACACTCACATACACTCACTCACACTCACTCACACTCACATACACTCACTCACACTCACATACACTCACTCACACTCACATACACTCACTCACACTCACATACACTCACATACACTCACTCACACTCACTCACACTCACATACACTCACATACACTCACATACACTCACTCACACTCACATACACTCACATACACTCACTCACACTCACATACACTCACTCACACTCACTCACACTCACATACACTCACATACACTCACTCACACTCACATACACTCACTCACACTCACATACACTCACATACACTCACTCACACTCACTCACACTCACATACACTCACATACACTCACATACACTCACTCACACTCACATACACTCACATACACTCACTCACACTCACATACACTCACATACACTCACTCACACTCACTCACACTCACATACACTCACTCACACTCACATACACTCACATACACTCACTCACACTCACTCACACTCACATACACTCACTCACACTCACATACACTCACATACACTCACATACACTCACTCACACTCACATACACTCACTCACACTCACATACACTCACTCACACTCACATACACTCACTCACACTCACACACGCTTACACTCACACACGCTTACACTCACTCACACTCACACACGCTTACACT
>NC_069737.1:16679248-16681748 GCF_027358585.1 Pangasianodon hypophthalmus | reverse complement strand
AAACCCCTCCCCTTGTTATACATTACATCGTCACCTAAACCCCTCCCCTTTTTATACATTACATCGTCACCTAAACCCCTCCCCTTTTTATACATTACATCATCACCTAAACCCCTCCCCTTTTTATACATCATCACCTAAACCCCTCCCCTTTTTATACATTACATCATCACCTAAACCCCTCCCCTTTTTATACATTACATAATCACCTAAACCCCTCCCCTTTTTATACATCATCACCTAAACCCCTCCCCTTTTTATACATTACATCATCACCTAAACCCCTCCCCTTTTTATACATCATCACCTAAACCCCTCCCCTTTTTATACATTACTTCATCACCTAAACTCCTCCCCTTTTTATACATTACATCATCACCTAAACCCCTCCCCTTCTTATACATTACATCGTCACCTAAACCCCTCCCCTTTTTATACATTACATCATCACCTAAACCCCTCCCCTTCTTATACATTACATCATCTTCTGAGCCCCTCCCCTTTTTATACATTATATCGTCACCAAAACCCCTCCCCTTTTTATACATCATCACCTAAACCCCTCCCCTTTTTATACATCATCACCTAAACCCCTCCCCTTTTTATACATTACATCATCACCTAAACCCCTCCCCTTTTTATACATTACATCATCACCTAAACCCCTCCCCTTCTTATACATTACATCATCTTCTAAACCCCTCCCCTTTTTATACATTACATCATCATCTAAACCCCTCCCCTTTTTATACATTGCATCATCACCTAAATCCCTCCCCTTTTTATACATTACATCATCATCTAAACCCCTCCCCTTTTTATACATTAAATCATCATCATCTAAACCCCTCCCCTTTTTATACATTAAATCATCATCATCTAAACCCCTCCCTATACATCATAATTTAAACTCCTCTCTGCGCTAAGTGAACCCTCCTTGGAAGGCACGCGTATTTATTCAGTGTGTATTATCTTCACTATAATGTGTGTGTGTGTTAATTATATAAATGTGTATACAGATGGATACACATCTTTGCTGGGCTTCCCAGTGAATATTGTGTCTCCACACACACACACTTGTAAGAGTTTCCGAGAGTCTAGTTAGGATGAAAGTGTGTGTGTGAGAGAGAGAGAGAGAGAGAGAGAGAGAGAGTGTGTGGGTGGGTGGGTGTAGATGTGTGTGTGTGTGTTTGAGAGAGAGAGAGAGAGTGTGTATGTGTTTGTGTGTGTGTGTGTATATGTTTGAGAGAGAGAGAGAGAGTGTGTGTGGGTGGGTGGGTGTAGGTGTGTGTGTGAATGGGTGGGTGTAGATTGTGTGTGTGTGTGTGTTTGAGAGAGAGAGAGAGAGAGAGAGAGAGAGTGTGTGTGTATGTGTGTGTGTATGTTTGAGAGAGAGAGAGAGTGTGTATGTGTTTGTGTGTGTGTGTGTATATGTTTGAGAGAGAGAGAGAGAGTGTGTGTGGGTGGGTGGGTGTAGGTGTGTGTGTGAATGGGTGGGTGTAGATTGTGTGTGTGTGTGTGTGTTTGAGAGAGAGAGAGAGAGAGAGAGAGAGTGAGTGTGTGTGTATGTGTGTGTGTATGTTTGAGAGAGAGAGAGAGTGTGTGGGTGGGTGGGTGTAGGTGTGTGTGTGTGTGTGTGTGTGTGTGGGTGGGTGGGTGGGTGTAGGTGTGTGTGTGTGTGTGTGTGTGTGTGTGTGTGTGGATGGGTGGGTGTAGATTGTGCGTGTGTGTGTGTGTGTTTGAGAGAGTGAGTGTGTGTGTGGATGTGTGGGTGTAGATTGTGTGTGTGTGTGTGTGTGTGTGTGTGTGTGTGAGATGGGCACCAGGGGAACCATGCAGTTAAAATTGGAAATTGTAAACTGTGGATATGATTTATGAACGAGTGTACAGAGCTCTGAGACGGGAGAGGGGGTTAAAGAGAGAGGAATAAATTGAGAGGGATGGAGAGAGATGGATAGAGAGAGAAGGAGCGAGAGAAGCAGAGTAGTAAGAGATGTAGACAGAAAGAGATAGATTAGATGGTGATAGAGATATAGAAAGAAAAAGAAAATAAGTTATATAAATATATACAGAAAGACATGGTATGAAAAAGTGATGGATAGATGAAAGAGAGATGGATGTGGAGAGGAAGAGAGAAAGATGTTTGATCACAAGAGAGATGAAAAAGATGTGAGTATGTGGAGAGACAGAGAGAAGTGGAGAAGAGAGACAGAAAGTCAGAGCGAGAGAGCAAAGAGACATAGTGTGTGTGTGTGTGAGAGAGAGAGAGAGAGAGGAAAGTGAGAGATGGAGAGTAAGTGAGAGTGCAAGAGAGATAGAAAGAGAGACCGACAGATACTGAGAGAGAGAAAGATGAAGAGAAGAAGAGAGGTGGAGAGGTGGACAGAGTGATAGATGTGAAGAGAAGAGTGTGAAGAATGTTGATGAATATATATATAGCGTATAACTCTGACACACAGCACTCGCAGATTTATCACCAATTAACCTCTTAAACCCAGCA
>NC_069737.1:16671748-16674248 GCF_027358585.1 Pangasianodon hypophthalmus | reverse complement strand
AAAGAATAGAGTTAAATCCAATCTATTTAATTTTAAATTAAATTATTCGCACGCTCTCGCTTCATGAGGATCTTCACCTTCACGAGTACGCAGAGTTCCTCGCTGCTTCTCCTCAGAGCTCCGTGGAAGCGACTCGTTTGGGGAAACAGTTACATTTCTGAATGAAAACAACTTCCTCGCTAAAGCTCCTGTGGGAGAACGGGAGAGAATTCCCACAGCCGTGTGCCGGAATCCAGCGGAAAACTTTCCCGGAAGAGCGGAATCTCCTGATCAGTGAAGAACCGAATCTGTGCAAAGGCACATCACAAGTTCATGCTGCAGTGACCTCTGACCTGGAAGTAATGCAGCACACACACACTCTCTCTCTCTCGGAGAGACGGAACTCTGAAGGTTGATGAAGTGAAAGTAGGTGAGTTTGAGAGAAGCGTGGGAGGAACGGAGAGATAAAGGACAGAGTGGTGGAGGACACGGAGATAAAAATAGAGAAGATAAAGAGAAGAAGAGTTTCCTAACGATAATAACACGGTGAATTCCACCAGAGACGTTCGCTCGCTAAACACACCGCCGCCTCATCCGTCATCACCGAGAGAGTTTACACAGGAAAAAGAGAAGGAAAGAATTCTAACTCCCTCCTTCCTCTGCAATCACTCCTCTTCTGCTGATGGACACACACACGTCTCTCTGCTCTCCTCTACATTACCGTCACAGTTCCTTATTCATTTCTTTTTTAATTTTTCCCTCTCCCTATACTTCCCTTCCCTCTCTCTCTCTCTCTCTCTTCTCTCTCTCTTTCTCTCTCTCCCTCTCTCTCTTTCTCTCCCTCTCTCTCTCTCTCTCTCTCTCTCTCTTTCTCTCTCTCTTTCTCTCTCTCTCTCTCTCTCTTGGCTTTTATAGTCTATAATTATAGAAAGTATTCTACAGAAATTATATAAATATATTCTCCACATTAAAGCTCTGAGTATATTTAATGAGGAATGTAAACTGAGACACTGAATAACACGTCAGGAGAATAAATAGAGCGAGGGATGTGGAGGGGAGAGAGAAGAGAGAGAGAGAAGAGAGAGAGAGACTCTTCTCTCCATCTGTCTCTCTCTCTCCATCTCTCTCTGTCTCAGTTTCAGTTTCAGTTTAGCTGCTTTCTATCTCTCTCTGTCTTTAGCCATGTGATTGTGGGGGTGGAGCTTTTGCTAGCCTTACCCTCTATTAGCCCCGCCCACTTTCCGTTTAACGAGGAGATACTGTGATGAAGTTCATGCTGTAAAGTGACAAGAACAATCTCATTAGGTCAAGCTGTATTTTATATTTTATTGGCCCCTGTTTAACACTAGATAGGGAGCAGTCGTACCCTACGTAGTGCGCTTCTATAAATTGGCCCCTGTTGTACACTAGATAGGGAGCAGTCGTACCCTACGTAGTGCGCTTCTATAAATTGGCCCCTGTTGTACACTAGATAGGGAGCAGTCGTACCCTACGTAGTGCGCTTCTATAAATTGGCCCCTGTTGTACACTAGATAGGGAGCAGTCGTACCCTATGTAGTGCGCTTCTATAAATTGGTCCCTGTTGTACACTAGATAGGGAGCAGTCGTACCCTACGTAGTGCACAGGAGTAAGGAGAATTGATCTACAGCCACAAATGTTTAAACTTGTGAAGTTGATGTAAGTTTTTGGTGTTTTTTGTTCTCATCAGTGGGTCTCAATGCCTGCAGTCTGTCTCAGCGTGTGATAACTGCAGTAGCAGTACCTCACACACACACACACACACACACACATGACTGTCCTCTGTAATTACACAGCAAAGACAAAAGCAGTGTGTGTTCATCCTCCTGCAGAGAGACACTGAGGGAAAAAGGAAAACAAAGCGTGTGTGTGTGTGTGTGTGTGTGTGTGTGTGTGTGTGTGTGATAGAGATGTCCTGCAGTGGTGTGTTGCGTACGCAGACAAGTTCCGTTTTCAAAACATGTAATTTACTGAGAAGAACAAAACTGTCTTGATTTGCAAACATTTTCAGAGTTTTGGACACCGTGTCGAAAAACCTAAATATTGTCCGTAATCCAGACTCGGGTGTGTGTGTGTGTGTGTGTGTGTGTGTATCGTTATTCTCCGTGCTGTAATTACACACAACGTTTTGACATGTGAACGTGTTAATTCTCTGTAATTGTGTGTCTTGGTTTGAGAGGCTGACGGCGATGAACACACCCGCTCCGCCGCCCAGACGCACTTCACACACAATCAACTTTTATTTTCTTTCTCTGATTTTAAACACAATCTTCATCTGAGACACAATAAAAATGTATCTCTACTTTA
Organism: Pangasianodon hypophthalmus; assembly: GCF_027358585.1. Lineage (NCBI taxonomy): Eukaryota > Metazoa > Chordata > Actinopteri > Siluriformes > Pangasiidae > Pangasianodon > Pangasianodon hypophthalmus. The sequence goes on along the minus strand of NC_069737.1, from coordinate 16,671,943 downwards.
TTAATGTTTGTGTCACTGCAAACTTAAAAACTATCATCAGATCCAGAAATTCCACAGAATTTGGTTATTAGATTAATTCCTGCTTTCGTTCCTGCTTGTCGGTGTTGATGAGTTTTCTATAACAGCAGCTCTGACAGTATGTGTTTATGTAACGTTGATGGAAGGAGTCTCCAGTGTCAGCGCTCTGTAACAGTC